>NC_047675.1:4305619-4605619 GCF_011762505.2 Arvicanthis niloticus | reverse complement strand
CCCAGATCTCTGGGACTTCCTAGAGAAGCACCCCTGCTCCCTCAAGCAGCTGCAGATTTCCATTCATTCTCCAGGCCCTCTGGGCCTCCCTGCTGTCTTTCCCCATACCTGATCCTGGCCCTAATTCCCCTCCTTCATCTCTCTCCCACCATTCCCTCCCTTCCTCGCCTCCCATGGCTATTTTGTTCTCCCTTTCTAAGTGTGATTAAAGCATCTTGTCTTAGGCCTTCCTTCTTGTTTAACTTCTTTGGGTTTGTGGGGTACAGTGTGGCTATTCTGTACTTTATAGCTAATATCCACTTATCAGTGAGTACATACCATCCATGTCACTTTGGGTCTGGGTTACCTTACTCAGGCTGATATTTTCTAGTTCTATCTATTTGCCTGCAAAATTCATGATGTCTTTGTTTCTTATAGCTGAATAGTATTTCACTGTGTAAATGAACCACATTTTTTGTATCTGTTTTTTGATTGAGGGACATCTGGGTTGTTTCCAGTTTCTGGCTATTATGAATAGAGCTGCTATGAACATAGCAGACATATGTTCTTGTGGTAGAGCAGCACATCTTTTAGACATATGCCCAGGATCAGTATAGCTAGGTCTTCAGGTGGAACTAATTCCTATTTTCTGAGAAATCACCATATTGATTTCCAGGGTGGTTATAAAAGTTTGCAATCCCACCAGCAATGAGGAGTGTTCCCTTTTCTCCATATCCATGGCAGCATGTGTTGTCACTTGAGTTTTTGATCTTAGCTATTCCAGTTGACCAACAGAGTCAACTAACCTGGACCCCTTGGAGCTCTCAGAGACTGAGCCACCAACCAAAGACCATACACAGGCTAGAAGGAGGCTCTGGGCACATAGGTAGCAGATGGGTAGCTCAGTCTCTATATAGGTCCCCCAACAACTGGAGTGGAGGCTATCCCTAAAGCTGGAGCCCAAATGTGGTATTCTTTCCCAAGCAGGGTTGCCTTGTTTGACCTCAGTGGGAGAGGATACACTTAATTTGGCAGATACTTGATAGGCCAGAGTTGAGGGATACCCAGGAGGGGGTGGGGAGAAATGGGAGGGAGGTACAATGTTTGGGATGTAAACAAATACATATATTTAAATTTAAAAAGTTCCTCATTTTATGGTGACCCCAACCATAAAAATGTTTTTGTAACTATTTCACAACTGTAAGTTTGCTACTATTATGGATCATAATGTAACTATTTTTTTTTCTTAATGGTCTTAGTTGATCCCTGTGAAAGAGTTGTTTAACTCTCAAAAGGGTCACAACCCAGACCCAAATGGTGATTTACTGCTTTAAAATAGTGTCTTGGTTACTTTGAATTTAAACTTTATTTGTTTTAGAATAATAACAGGCATGGAGGTTATGTTGCGTAACTGCTTTTCATTCTTAGAGGTATTATGAGCCAAGGCAGCTAAAATATGCATGTTACTATTCACTACTATTATTAGGGTCTCAAATCTAGAAAACTCACCCTATTCCTCCCATTTTTTTTACTGTTCTACTCTAGGGTATATTTGTCCACTCTTCTTTACAGACCTGTTTTAATATTATGTATCCCAGCAGTGTGGAAGCTGAATCAGAAGAATCAGAAATTCAAGACCAGATCAGAATGGGCTACATACTGAGAAATCGCTAAAGGAAAAACAAAACAAAACAAGAAAAAAAACAACAAATAGAAAGAAAAGAGAGAAGAAACTTTATGTCAACTCAAATGTAAATCCAATATGTGAAAAAATGAAGACTAAGTTCTTTACTAGTCCATGTATCAGCAAATCTGTCTTTGCCTTTCGTTTGTCATCTTTTCTTTTTTTTTAAATTTTATTTTATATTTTATTTACATTTAAGATGCCATCTCCTTTCCCCATTTCCCCTCCCTAGAAAACCCCTGTCCCATGCCCCCCTCTCCTTTTTGCTTTTATACATTTTTTTAAATGTTAATCAAAGGATTTATAAGTTTGGTAATGCTCAATCAGAAGCGTAACCCAATACCCAACCTAGATATAAAAACTATCTTTGACTGGTCTGGAGACATGTGAACATCTGCCTCCATGCCCCCTCTCTCTTTCTCTCTCTCATCACCTAGCTTCTCCTCTCCTTCATCTTCTCTCCTTACTCCATCTCTTCCTCTCAGTACTCCTTCCCACTTAGCTCCTCCTACATATCACCCTTCCTGTTAAAGTAAATACCATCTACTCAGATCTTTTCTCTCAAAGTAAATAGCCAGGATTGGCTATGAGACTATAGGTCTTCAACCCCGTCAGAAATCCAGAATGACTGAGTTAACTGAAGTTATGGGAAGCACTAAATATAGCTTCTAAAACTTAGCCAATTTATAGAGACTGCTGAACACCTGAAAAGCCCCTATACTACCGAACGTTGGAGCATCAAATCTTCAGCCTTCTGGCCCAGAGTCATCTGACAGACCCTAGTGATGCAGGATTATTAAGGGCTGATTACTCTGTCTAGGCAGATATAATCAGTCGACTATTCTGCATGTGTGTCCTTTTTTGGACAGTAATTTGTCTGTAGATGGAAAGAGGCAATTCTTGCCTAGTGGCTGTCACCACACAACTGGAGTAACTCCAAGGATGCTCAATTTCTTCTTAGAATCCATGACAGGAAGCTGTCAGGAGCAGACAGGTCTCTAATCAGAATGGACATTAATATATAAATATTTGTAGCGCCAATTCTATGGACTTCTGATGTTTTGAAAACCAACTATCCATGTAAGGTAACCTGGACTGTTGTCTGTTCACTCCTCTCAGCTATTTCTAAATAAAATATGGGAAACCTCCTAACAATAAACTCAAAGCCATGAATTTGCTATAGTCCCTTAACTCATAGGTTAACCGTCCCAAATCAGTTAAAAAAGTTAAAGAAGGACTGGGTCTAGGCCTTGTATTCCTAAATGTGTTATACAGGCACAATGCCCATGAGAGTATCACTATTCATCTCACTTTTATATAAATAAGAAGCTCGTACCAATGAAAACCTTAAACTTGAAATCAAAGTAAATTTTGTACCATTTAAGAAATTATAACTTCATCTTGATAATAATTATACAGATTTCTACCAATAGGTTATGGCTATGCAATAAGTCCTAGCTAATCCTCCCTGTTCCAACAAAACCACTACTTTTCCCTAGAAAGACAGACCATTATTAACCACATTAGTCCCCAAGCCCAGGGAATAGGGGCGCTGACTCTTCTTTAACTTCTTCAAGCTGATTAAGGGCGTTGAGATATTAGAAGAGGGGTGGGGGGAAGAGTAAGTTGATAAGCCTCTGACGCTGTGTCTTCACTGAATCCAGATGGAATTCCAGGACATTAGAGGTTTGGGCAGGTCTGCTCAGTATGCTTGATGAGTAGATACACCAAGGCTGTGTATTCTGCAATATACAATTCTCAGAACAAGTTTTAGTATCAAGAAAAAAAGAAAAAAAATTCCCCCCCAGGGGGCTGACATTTTTTTTTAAAGATGTTGGTTCTAACAACTTTTCTTTATTTCCCCCTTTTTAAAATTGGTTGTAATATTTACATTTCAGATTTTATCCCCTTACGCCACTTCCTCCCACCACCCAGAAACCTCCTATCCCATCCCCCTCCCCATGCTTCTATGAGGCAGTGACTGCACCTACCCCCCCCACTATCCACTCCCCACCCTCACATTTCCTCCCCACTCTGTGTTTATTTTTTTACTTTGTCATCTTTTCTGTAACAGCCTCTGCTTAGCATCTTTCTAAAATAACAGAGAGTTTAGCAATGCCAAAGAAGATTGGTACATGAAAGAGAAAGAGGAGTGAGAGAGATAGACAGAGAGAGAGAGAGAGAGAGAGAGAGAGAGAGAGAGAGAGATTTTTACCTTTTTAAATCTGTAGTTCTGTGAGAAATTTAGGGTTTACATTTAAATAAAATCTCTTTTTAAAAAATTAAGTTCTGGAATCTTGCTCATGAGATATATATTCATGTTACACACACATACACACACACACACATATGGATAAAATATTCTTATATGTAAATTTTGTACAACCAAATAATCTTTGAACCTGAAATCTATATTTACATCTTTTATCACATATTTATCTCATTCTCCATAATTGCTCAAAGGCAATTTGGTGGTCTTTCAGCCATTCCTTTATTACCTTCTCACAAGATCTCAAAACATTCCAAGGTTAGATGCTTTTCTCTTATTTGGTGCTTCAGGGCTTTTCTGCCAATATTTCTTTTCTAACAAACTAAAAATCATATTGACTGGAAAATTGGAAGTTGAATCATTCTACTATATTTTTATGAATTAAAATGGTATTGTTAACACAATCAACATACCTCTTCTTTGAACCTTCAGAATAAAATAAACAATATGTTGTGAGTTTTTCTTTGCTCACTTATTAGTAGGAGCCTTCATATTACAGGTAATAATGATATTGATTTCATAGTTCTGT
This sequence comes from Arvicanthis niloticus, assembly GCF_011762505.2. Classification (NCBI taxonomy): domain Eukaryota; kingdom Metazoa; phylum Chordata; class Mammalia; order Rodentia; family Muridae; genus Arvicanthis; species Arvicanthis niloticus. The sequence goes on along the minus strand of NC_047675.1, from coordinate 4,601,158 downwards.
TGTGAAGGTTAATAGAATAAGTTCCTGAAGGTACTTAACATAGAGCTGGGCACACTGTAATTTCATCTAAACTACTTTAGTCCAAAGAGATACATACACACAGTTTGGGAGCGAAGGCAACAGAAGGTTAAAGGTATACTCCTTACCTATGTAGACATGCAGTTTCAGGAGACTAAGTTATTACCTATACAAGAGCCTGTGCATTGATTTTGTTTGGGTGGCACTTGTTTTTAGATCTCCTACATTAGTTCAATACTCATGAGAATGGATGGCTAGTACAACTTAGAGAAGCATAGTCATAAAAAGACAGAAACCATCTCAAAGTTTCAAACTATGACCTTTAGTTAGTTACGTAAGTGTTTGGGAAATATTGGAACTCTGCCTGCCTGTCTGTCTGTCTGTCTGTCTGTCTGTCTGTCTGTCTCTCTCTCTCTCTCTCTCTCTCTCTCTCTCTCTCTCTCTCTGTATGTGTGTGCTAGTTAGTTTTTTGTATACTTGAGTCAAGCTAGACTCATCGTCAAGAGGGAACCGCAGTTGGGAACATGCATCTATAGGGTTGGGCTGTAGGCAAGCCTGTGGGATATTTTTGATTCATAATTGATGTGGGAGAGCCCAGCCCTCTGTACTTGGTGTCATTCGCAGGTTGGAGATCCTGGGTGCTATAAGAAAGCATGCTGAGCAAGCTATGGGGAGCAAGGCAGAAAACTGTGTACGTGGTCCTTTGTGCCTTAGTTTCAGTTTCTGTCTCCAGATCCCTGCCTTGAGTTTCAGCCCTAACTTCCTTAATCCAAATGAATCCTTTCTGCACGACATAGCTTATGGTTAGAACATTTTTATCACAGCAACAGAGGGCAAACTGCTAAGACCCCCTTTTCTCTTCCTTTCTTTTTTTTCTTTCTTCCTTCCATCTCCCAATCTCTCTCTCTCTCTCTCTCTCTCTCTCTCTCTCTCTCTCTCTCTCTCTCTCTCTCTCTCTCTTTGCATGCACGTGTCTCATTCTCTCTTTCTTTCTTCTCTCCCAAGTCTTACCTCAAATGCCCTTCGCTGTGATTGCTGTTTCTAGCACTACCCGCTGAACATTTACTTCCTCTCCCATATAACCCCTCCCTTTGTAAACATGAATTGTGACTCTGAGCTTGTAGTTAAATGGGCTCTCTCCTAGTTGAGAATATGTTAAGATCCATTGATTTCATGGTCTGAGGTCAACTGTAGCCTACTGTACTAAAGGCCATGCTGTGCAAATTGTCCCTCCCCAGATACGTCCAACTGGGAGCGAAATGGCTTAACACTGAGAGTAGGCAGGATGGTATTTTTCTAGTCTCAGATGACTGGTTTGTATGACTTTTTGGATAACTGGTGAAATATTTTTGTTATGTCATACATGAACAAAGACACTTCAGCATACTTTGTCATTGTAAATATCAAAAGCCAGATGTAATAAATACATTGTTATAGCCATAAGATAAAATGCTAAGTACTCAGGAACGTGAATAAATAAAATCTGTGTAGCAACAAACTTGTTTCCATAACCTATTGCTAAGTTGAAAAAAGAAAACTGGAGAGTATACGTAAAGCTTGATCCTGTATTTGTGTACACAGTCATGTGTGAAACAACAAAGGTAGGTCTTCATGTCTAGAAACTGAACTGCTGACATTATAAATGTGGCATTATAAATCAAGGTCAAAGGAGGATAGAAACATTCACTTTAACACTCCTGTGCAGGACAGCAGTTATCAGAAATAAAATACTGATGGAGAAGGGAGGATGATTTAATTATGTATGAACTGAAAATAAGATGAGACAATATTTGCCATTCTACAGGAGAAGAGCATTTAGATCTTCAAATTCAAACTTCATTCAGTTAAGTAAAATCCCTCCTAGAATATTTTGCTCATAAAAATTGTGTTTAAGTACTTCTGGTGGAATAGAATTTCATTCCTTCACACACACACACACACACACACACACACACACACACACACACGCACGCACACACACACACACACAAACACACAAACACAGAAAGAGAGAGAGACCTTGAGTCATTGGTCAAGAGGCCCCAAGAACCTTTAAACACAATATAGGAGACACGTATTGCTCCTAGTTGCCTCCTGGAACTTGAAGGTAAGATTCTATTTTGAAGACACCACAAACTTCAGACGGAATTTGTAGGAACCCTGCCAGAACTTACCTGGAAGCAGGACTCTTCCCTGAGTATGAGAATTCTTATAGCTACAGATAAGCATATCTCTTAGCCCTCATCAAGGAAGTTTATTTTTATAGTACATAGAGACTATTACAAAGTTCCAAAACTGGTCAAAAATGCAGAGAACAACTGTCTGTGGGTTGCCAAGCTCCAAATGATAATAAGCAATATAATTTCTACATCTAAGAGTCAAGGAACATCATGGAAGAGGCGGCAGAAAGAGTATGAGAGCCAGAGGACCAGAACGTCTGCTATGGAATAGCATCTTAAATCCATGACAGGGAAGCTTTACTCAAAAAAGCACAATAATGTGATTACCGAAACAAGATCTGAATGACAACACTAGTTGGCATCTTAGTATGGATGAGGGAAGTCTCACAGGACTCACCACTAGATGAAGATACGTTAAAAAATTAATGTATGCCAAAGGAAGAGAATCAGCCTTTCCCAGGCATTAGTGGTCAACTCTAAACATATATCCATGTCAGCATCATTAGATGGACTAAAAGGACACACACACACACACACACACACACACAGAGAGAGAGAGAGAGAGAGAGAGAGAGAGAGAGAGAGAGAGAGAGAGAGAGACTGAATACCCACACTAAGTAATACTAATTCAAAAAGAAGATATCATGATTTGAAAGGTAGTAGAAGGCATGGAAAAAATTGGAGAAGAGTGAAGTAAAGTTTGAAATGTAAATACAATAACCCATCTGAAAGTCTCAAAAGTTAAAATGAATAAAGATAAATAAAGCCAAAATTTTATTCTAACCACTGGTGTTTACTAGCAAGTAGCAGAATGAATTATGGCACACTGTCAAGCTTCTTCAGGTCTTACTTTTTCTTATCTACAGGATGGAACAGCTAGATTCAGGGGCCAGGAAATCTCTATCCTGTGTGTGTGTGTGTATGTGTGTGTCTATGTGTGTGTGTGTACATGCATGTGTGCACATGGAAGCCAGAGGTTGACATCTGATGCTTTTCTTTATCAGTATCCACCTTATATTTTGAGACAAGGTCTCTCCTCGAGTCTGAACTCTCCATGTCATCTGGACTAGCTGGCAAGCAAGTGCTGAAGTTAGCAGATGAATGCCATGCCTGATGTTCATATGGGAGTTGAGATTCTGAACTCAGATCCCCATTCTATACAAACGCTGTAGTCACAGATCTGTTTTTCTGTGACTAGCTCTATGCATCTTTATCTAATTGAACTGGAACTCTAAGGCTCTTTTTGGCGTAGATATGATAGAGTCAGTGTGAATTCTGGAGTAAATGAACTGGTGAATACTGACTAACATTTTCTTGTTGATTTTGGGCAAATCAAATTACAGATAACGATATATACTGTAGAGAAATGTGTGAGTTTATTCAAATACTTTAGAAACAGTGTCCTACTGTGTTCATGCTGGGTATCACACACATACTAGTTCTCTCTTCCTTTCCTTCAAGTTAAAAGAGGATAAAAGTATGTCTTCGATGACAGAAGTTTCTACTTCTTAGGCACAAAAAAAATTAAAAGTAGAATTGATAACTATTACTAAGTGAACACACTTTATTCAAAGTTGTTTTCATAGTTCTTCTTGGATAAGAAAGACTAGATTTTTTGAGAATTTATTTATCTTCTTTAATTTGCTGCTATTTTAATATGGAATGTTAGAAATCACATATATATGTTTCCATGTATTGGCAAAGCTTTCGTCAAAGCCTTATGAAACTCCACTTTTCAATTGGCCTCTTACTCTCTAAGGCCTTTGAGAAAAAGTATTCCAAGCTCAGCTTCATGGAGCCCACAGTAGAGGTACCAGCAATACAGCAGGTGCTATCAAATATTCATGACCTGAATTGTCTTCGACCATACCATTGATACCTCTGAAGACTTTAGAAGTTTCCCTGTACTAAAACCCAATGTCAGAGCATATAAATTATTAGTTCTGATCAGGAGCCAGGAATTCAAAAGGAGTCCTTACCTTCCAACTTGCTTACATTCAAAACCATATTTGTAACAAAATGAAGCTTTGTGACAGAGCCACCTTCCAGGACAATGAGATCCCATTTCCTTTAAGTGACTCATTCAGAAGTGTTAACACCAAAACGAAACCAAGAAAATGAAGCAGTTCCAACTTTCCTAAATAAGGAAGTGTAGTGGTATATATCTGTGTACACAGATATGCATGCGTTCACTTATCGCACAATAAGGAAGGAGGAAGAGAAGAAGAGCCTATGACATTAAGAAACAAATTGCAAGCTCAACTGTAAGCAACAGACTGAAGTTGGTACAAGAATAAAGAATGGATACTTTGTAACATAGAGAGGAAGGAAAAGGGTTCATTGCCTTGATAGAAGTCAATGTCTGCAGTGGAGTGCCGAAACTGGACTCATATCCCATGCAGGCCCCTGGAGATTCTGCTCTAGGTTCATCAGCAATGGCATGATGTGCCCAGAGATGCCAGACCTCGGAGATCTGCTTTGCAGCCAGACCACAAGGCAATGATGAATCAAAATGCAGAGCTTGATATAAACACTTGTATACTATTGAAATTCATTTAGCTCCACATCTAATGCCACCCGTCCCCCCCCCCCCAAAAAAAAACTATACTAATGAAAAAAATCTATGAAATACAGCTGGTGAAATGAACGTTCTTTGGAGTTCTGCATGGTCAGGCTGGTAACCATGCTCTTTGTGGATACATTGCCAAATTAATTCTTTGGTAAATAGTTTTTTCATTCTCACACGCAGAAAAGTAAATTTCTAGTCCTTAAAAAAGAGGAAAAAGATGTGGATGTTAGTAAGTTTGAGGGTAATTACTGTTTTTTTTTTTCACATTAAAAGATTTCAAGATTATCCAGATGTTTGCACAGTTCCCCAGAGAAAACTGCAGGCCATTTCCTGCCAGGCCATAATGAGTTATATAGTGGATATATAACATTCATTCTGTCATTTAAAAATAATCTCACAAGTTGATTCAATAACAATGAGACCTTGTTAATTCTTGGAAGATAGGAAAAGCCAACTGGGGCCTTTTGTAGTTAATTCCTTTTGGCTCAGAAGACTCCATTCACAGTTTACCCAACTTCTCTGGAGGTCCCTTTTGTGTCCCTCAGGGCAATTTTATCTAGATGGGACTTCAGTTTCCCTAGTCTAACCAGTCTTCCAGGCCAGAGTAGAGCATTCGGTTCTAATGAAAACTGAATCCCTTTGCCAGAATACTCGGGTGAAGTAGGAGAAAACATAAATGGCATAGCAAGAAGGAAATTCAAGCTTCACCCTAAATTTAACTTCCGAATTGCTTACAAAATCCTTATATCACAAACTTGTCTTTACACTCATTTTTGAAAGAGCGTTTCCAAAGATATATATGGAATGGATTTAAAGATTAGTATGTGACTCTTCCCCATCCTTCTTTAGGTCCTCACGTGATGCCAATAAGGGGGAAAGGATTGTGTATTTTGAAGCAGGCAAGTTCTCCAAAAGTCCCTCCTAAGTAAGAAGCAGAATTGGACTAGAGGGCAGAATTGAAATGAAAGCAATTTATTACAGCATCGAGAGGAAGTCTCCTGAACTTACCACGAGCATGATAAAAATTTTACATTGATAGCAAACACTTTGCAAATTGCTTCTCCCAGTTTTGAAAGTGATTCCAATCATTTATATAGCTTTGGGTCTTCTCAGATCATGTAGTAAAACCACAAAAGAAGACAGCAAAGGTGTTGGGAATAGAGAAATGGCTCAGTCAGTGAGTGACACGCTGCTCTGAAAGCATGAGGTCTGGACTGTGAATCTTTGGCAGACACGTGATAGGGAGGGTGGTGAGCTGCCTCTAATATCAAAACAACATTGTGTCAGAGAGAGGGGGACCCAGGGATCACCAGCCAACCTAACTAATTGGTGAGTTCTTGGTTCAGTGAAAAACCTTTCCTGAAAAGTGAGGTGGAAAGTAATGGAGGAGGATATCATGGTGGAGCTCTGGCCTCCATGTGTACAGAGAGAGAGAGAGAGAGAGAGAGAGAGAGAGAGAGAGAGAGAGAGAGAGAGAGAGAGAGAGAGAAGCATTAGTGTCAGCATTTGTAACCAGACTTAGTTGACCTGCCAGATTCACTCAGTTCATGCTGCATGGAGCCCTGTTAGCCTCTTGCTACTTAAACATGAAGTGGAACTCACTCTTTTGTCTATTTACAGAAAGTGTTCATGCATAGAGGCATCTCTCCAGTTTGGTACATGATGTTTGTACATAGTAATACAGGTTTCATGATGTGAAACTAGAGAAGCCTGGCTGGTAGAAAGGATGTGGACTCCCATGGGGATGAGGGAGAGGTTGGAGAAGTGCTAGGTGATGGAACAGTATTATTATTTATTGGTATTTGGTCCTGCGAGGACTTTTTCTGGATCAATAGTGACAACACTTAATCCTTGTAAGAATCTTGTAATATAACCACTCCACTCTTCCTTAAAGATATGTAAGACAACGTTAAGTTGAATGATTGCCTATTTTGAGCAGGACCCTGGCTTTGAAACCCTGGAAGAAAAAAAAAGGAAAAGAAAAGAAAGAAAAAAGTAAGAAAGAAAGAAAGAAAGAAAGAAAGGAAGGAAGGAAGAAAGAAAGAGATGGTTAGCTCTGAGATCCTGAAGCAAGTGTCTCAGACATGGAAACTGAAGGTTTTTTTTTTTTTTTTTTTTTTTTTTTTGAGACTTGATGCTTTACTCAAAGACATTGGTTTAAGCAAACTGAATGGAAGCAAACGACAGAACAGGAATAAAATTACAGGAAATGCCTGCTGTTCCTTGTGCCCAGCTGTGGGAACTCATCCTGTAGGCCCACCTGCTCCCAACTGTGAATGGTCTTCTCTCTTGTGTTCCACTTTGAAATTTACTAGGAATGGAGGAACCAGCAGAGAGATCTAGAAATATGCCGAATTTATCAGGAATGGGAAGGAGAATGCAGAAAAGGGATGTCTGCCTCAAACCACCATTAAAAGCATGTGTATGAGAGGGAAGATTGGATGCCTCCTGATGCCCCTACTCACGGTGAGTCTTAACCTCAACTTCTGTCCCATTCAGAGCAAGAAAAACACTGCTCGTCTTGCCCATGAGCAACACAAATGAAGCTCGACTTCACAAGCTGTGCTAACAAGACCTTGAGAAATAATGTTTTCCTGGTTGCACAAAATGAAGTCAGTGTCTTCTATATGTCAATATATGTCTCTGAAAATACAACCCAGTGTGAAGAGAATCAGCTGAAATCACAAGCACATGGAACATGCTTTTCTTGTTTGTATATAAAATTCTGTACATTCTGGGTGGAGACAAAATGATCTGAACCAAATCTGGCAGTCATTTGCCTGATGTTGACCCACAAGACAAAGATTTACTTATCAATACACTCCATGAGTGTTGCAGTATCTAGACTGAATGAACCATGATATGGTTCCACCAGCATCTATTCCTGAAACCTTCCTTTCCCAAAGTCGTTGCTTTTGGTACCCCTGAAGCTCATCACCTCTCTGCTTGCTCACTGTCTTACCATCTTGTGGCAAAGGCCCCAGGGGAGAAAGACTTTAGAAATATTATGTCAACATACTATGATGTCATCTCAATACTGTAAAGTAGGTATAATTCTTATGTATTTATTGACCCCTGCAAGAGATAGTGTTATTACTTATTAGTGTCTTATTACTTTATTTTGAATATTACTATCAGAGTCCATCAACACGATATTAATTTTATGTTGACTTTAAAACGGACTTTAAAAGAGTTTATTTATAGGTTTTAAAATAATTTCTCAGAAAATAATTCAATTATCAGAAAAAGGAACCCTTATTTGTTCATTATTTTAGTGGTTTTTTAAAAATAGAAGTATATGACAGATTTGGTTTTCTATGTTTGCTACATAGATTATAGCACAAAATAGCATTTTATACAAAATAATTTTGAGACATTCATAAATAATACATAATTATATATAATTAAGTTTTTATGTGCTTATTCTATGGCATAATCTATCATCTATCACCTATCTTATCTATTTATCAATCATATATTTATATATGCCTATATGTTTATCGGTTTAATCAAGTTACTGAGAAAGGAAGTGTTCTGCAGTGCCAGGACCAATACTGTCACTTAGATTTCTGCCCGTGAAACTGCTTACCAGTTGCTTATGATGCTTCAAGATCAAGATCACTAGGACAGGACTCCTTGAATGTCAGCTTCATGTGACCAGATACTTTACAGACTGGAGACTCAAACATAAATCCCTTGGTACTCATATCTGCAGATTCAATCACAGTGACTCATTTTGGCACTCTGAAGCTGTAATAAGCAACTCCACGGGCATCCTAATGTGATTCAGTAATGATTACAGTCCACTAAGCAGAAAGGCATTCTGGCAGTGTCCAAGCACAGAAGTTAGTTGTCCATCATGTGTCTAAAAAAAACTGTGATATAAATATTCAGAGAGAGCTTATGTGTAGTAGGCCTTAGACTCGAGAGGCATGGGAGTGAGTGCTCTCTGGCCATACTCTTTATAAATGTAATAGCTCATTGGCCTTAGAAAGTAACAGTGGTAACACCTACTATATTTGTATCCAGTTATGTGTCTTAATGCTTTATATCATATTTCATTGGATGTCTGAAGCAACCCTGATGAAAAGGCAGTGTGGTGCTTGTTTTGCAAAACACAGGGAAATGTTGTTCATAAAAGGGTCCATTTCCCCACAACCCCTCTGTCGGTGGGCAGGTCATTTGAGCATTGGTAAACACAGCTTTCTGAACCAAAGACTTTCTATGCCTAAGGCAGCTGCATAGCTACTCAAGACCAGGATTTCTAGTGCCTATCTGGCCCTCACTGTGGAAGTTCTATGTCTCCAAATACACAGGGACACTTCTTCATGGTAAGGTTCCATGCTCTGAAAGCTGTGGTCATCCTGACTTGCTGAACAACAGCCCAAGGAAAGGCTATGGTTTTAAAAGCAGGAAAACAGCAGTCTACTAGACTTGACCACACCAAACAGAAACACCACCCTATTGAACTTTTCACATTTTCTTTGTAATGTTTCAGAGGAGTTTGTGGCAATGATGAGGGACTTGCTGAGCAGGACAGGGGAGATGGGAATGTGTAGAACTGAACAGAGGTAAGGATGAAACTCAAGGTTTTAAAACCATTGTGAGTCAATGGAAGGAAGCAGCACATTCTGTTCTGTTCCTTCAGCATTTAACCCTGTGTACCTTGCTTTCAGAATTTTAGTCTTTACTAAGTTCATTTTTTATGTCTGCTCTTGAGACAAGTTTTGGATAAAGAAAGCAAAGGAGACTCCAAAAACCTTGGCTTGTGGGTAGGGTGGCTGGAAACACTGAAAGTTCCTCCAGCTGGGAAGTTAGGCATGGTAGCTGTGGCTACAGTGGCTCATTAAAGGCCTTCTCCACGGTTCCTTACAGCGTGACCCCAATGACATGAGAAAGTCCTTGGGTTTCCAAAATGGCTTTATTGGCATGATGGATGATGGTTGAGTCTGGATGTGCATCCCCGTGAAACTCAGGGCAGACCTGAGTTAAATAGGGAGGGAGAGAGGGAGGAGGGGCTGGGAAGTAATGCTTAATTGGCTCCACCCTCTGGTCTTCAGGTACCTCATTATTATGTAAATCTCTCTAGGGCCTGAAGCCTGTAGTCACGCCCTCTACCTGTGCTCTTTGGGAGGGGCTGTAATGGCCTATGTGACTAAACAGTGCAGGTCAGTGGAGTTCCATGCCATGTGTTAGGAGCCTGGATTCTGGAAGTGCTGCAGAATAGATGCCCGTCCCTCACAGGCAATGGACACCTGTTGGGTCTCCAGGCTTTCCAGCCAGCGCTTTGACCAAAACCAGCCATCCTATCACTGTCCTACATTGACTGACTAGGTAAGGGATGAGAGATGGGAGACTGGGGAGAAGTATAATCAAGACTGGAATATCAAATAAAAATAATGCAAACCAGTATAAGATTACTCCACTAACAGTAAGACTTGTGCAGATTATTAAGTCTAGATCTTAGTTTGTCATCCCTAGTTTCTGAGCTGATGATCACCCATTCCTCTTCTCACCTACTCACTCACTTATCCAACCATCCAGCCAGCTTGTCACCCTATTATTTATAGGACAATTATGGAGATGCATGAGACAGGTCCCACGAGGTACTTAGTAGCCTACTTAAGACAGAAAGCATTCAGAGCTAACATTGATTTTTAAAATGTCTTAATCATTACCACATATATGGCATGATGTCCACTTTATAAATCAGTGCTTACAAAGTTCGACTAAGCCGCCTAAGGATGCACAAGGAATGAATGCTGGTGTTACACTGTGCTCATGAGCATGGTACCATGCTTACTTGAAGTCTGTGACTTCCACAGAGCTTATAATAACTATGTTCTCTGGCCATGTTGTCCATTGGCCTTATGACACTCATTTACTCACACAGCTTATTCAGACAGGTAGAAATTGTTGAGAGTCAGTTTTGAATTTAGAACTAAACTCATGCTTCTGACTTTCATGTTCTGAATTCAAGGCTGGATTCCAACCTTGTGTTTTTGTAGCACATCCCAGGTAGGAAGCGAAGTGGCTTCAGCACTGGCAAGAAAATGAGTTCATTACCAGCCCCATGTTATATGAATTCTGAATTCTTCTCTTTGCTTTCCAAGATGTTAGTTTCTCTGTTGCTTTGAGAAAGTTTAGTTTAATTTTTCATTATGAGAGGTTTTTACCTTCAATTTTTTATTTAGAGCGTGGTTCTCAAACTTGTTCATTCTGTAATCCCTTTGAGGGTTTGCACAGCCCTCAAACATACCTTGAAACAGTTTGCTATCAAAATAAAATCATGGAAGAATCATGTGGCTGTTGAGAGGAAAAATAACAGGTGATATTTTTATTTCAGAGGAAAGCAGTAGGCTCTGGGTGGAGGGGAGGAAAAGGGACAGGAAGGGGAGAAAAGGCATGTTGGGCAGGGCATTTGGCCTCATAGCTAGAGAAAAATCATCAAAAGGTATTTGCATAAATCCAAAGGATCTCTGGCCAAGCACATGATCAGAGTGTCATAGTTCTGGGCCTGGGATTCTTTCAGATTGTCCCTGGGAAATGCTACATTGTCTGAGAATTAAAGAACACTGGCATTGAAGTAGCAACTCTTTCTCCTTTGTGTACATTCTCTGCTTTCCATTCTTCTCTGCTGTTAGGAGCCGAGGTGAGTGTGACAACATTCGCCATAACAAGATGGCGTGGGCATCCTGTGCTCCCACAAGTAAACAACTAACTGCGCAGGTGCAAAAGGCAAAAGCGCCAAAGTCACTGCCCATCCCGGGGCGTAATATGGGGTGATGAGTGAACAGCCAATCAGAAGTGAACACACCACTCTAGGGTACATATAGCAGTGCCTTCCCCGGGCTTGGGGTCTTCCGCTTCAGCTGATACAAGAATAAAGCCTCGCTGTAGTAACTACCCAAACACTGCCTCAAGTGTCTCTTTCGCGGGGGAAGGGACTCGGAAGGGAACACTCTGCCTCAGTCCTCTCCTCGCTCTTCTCTATATTGTCCCCATAGGCCTCCTTTCCACTTGCCCACTTTGTTGTGAGAGATCCAAGGGTCTCCTCCATTTCTTTGTGATTTCTTAAGCCTCTGTGGACTTTTGCCTTCCAACCTGGGCTTGTTATCTTTTACTGGTTAGCACAGCTTAGTGTCCAGAAAATCCCACAGCCATTCTCTTTAGCCCGATCATTATATTTGTACATGGCTTTCCTGAGTTGATAAACCCACAGCTGTTTTTCTCTTCAACTATCCCTTCAGTTTCTGTGCTAATGAACTACTCCCTGCCTTGGGACTCTGGTGAGGGCAATGAAGGCATCCGGAGTGCAAAGTTTAACCAGGGTGTTATAGGACCTTAACCCAGGATTGTGTGCCCATTGGGTGACACCTGACTCCTCTTTGGGCTTGGACAAAAAACTTATCAATACTTAAGAGTATCAGTCATAAGCTTTGCCCTCATATAAAAACTGTATAACCACTGAAGGCTCAGCTGCCACCAAGGCTGTGCATAGCAACAGCTGGCCTCTGACCACTTGTTCCTATGGCTGCTAGCTTTGTGACACAACACTAAGAATTCTGTCTGCGCTTTCTCCACAGTATCCTAGTCTAACAGTGATAGACTCAGTGAATATCTTGTAATAAGTTAGCGTTCTAGTAGCTTTTCTAGCTTTCTAGGATTTGTTATTTGATTTTTTTTTTGTAAAAGTCCAGTTTGGGGATGATGTTTTCTCTACTTATTTCAAACCTCTAATTATTTGCCTTAACTGCTATTTATTTCTTTCTACTTGTATTGATTGCTTAAAATTATTCACCTTCTGCCATTGTCCTTCTGTCCTGTACAGTGAAGGCCAACTGTGCCCCACCCACTTGCTCTCTGTCTAAGCGGTCCAATTTTCTAGTTCTTCCTGGGAAACAGATCAAAACAATTTTGCCCCTTGAAATCTAACTCTAACCCTCTGGGAGAAGTAAGTGTGGTTGAGTCTTATAGCTCTGCTCCACTGGTAGGCTCTGATTTATTTTTCCTTTTCTTTAACATTTCTTTATTCTTTCAAACCTATTCTTTCTAGCAATTGATGTCCCCACCTGTGCACACTATCCCTAGTACTTAAAATCAATAATAAAATCTAGTTTATCTTATTTCATATGCAATGCTAATGCCCAATTCTCAAAAACATGAAATTCAACATCAAGCACCTATGTAAAAACTTTGAATCAGCCTGAAAAACAACATGGATTGTCATCTTAAGGATTTCCTCTCATTTCTCACTCACTGAGTTATTATTTAAAATGATCAATTTGCCAAAACTCTAACTAACTTGTTTGGCACAGTTACCTGCCTAGATGGAGGATATTTCTCTAAACTATCAAACCAATACATTACCAAGTACATCTGGATGCTTGTTGACAGCCTGGCTTAGATACACAATGTACAGACAGCTGGCTTTCCAGTCCATTCCCAAGACGATGTAGATTTTTCTGCTTTTGCAAAATTAAACAGATATATGACGCTTCTGCTGCCACTGCAAAGGTTTGCTGACAAGCAGTTTGCAGGGACCTCAGTGATCTTCCTCTAACTCTGAAGGAAGAGTAGAAATTATGCCACAAACAATCTTCTCATCTCCACACAATTCTTGTAGTTGAAACACAGAATATAGAAAAAAAAGTGTCTCAAAATTCCTGTAAGATTTCTAAGCCCTTCTGGCAGGTTTTGCTTCTTTTGTGCTGTTTACTCTATCACAGTCACTATGGTGTTCTCAATGTAGTGATTACCTTTGAGGAAGAACATGGTGTGGTGTGGGGAACAGAAGGTATAAATCAAGTATTTTGGTAGTTGACTGAAGTTACATTTTTGTGTGTTACTCATGAGCTGATGCTATCTGTACTAACTTTACATATGTAGGTCCATGCAAACTTTCTAGGTTTGATTGCCAGAAAACTGGAAACAACTGGAAAATTCTCAGAAATCTACTGTTTTCATACTGAAGTCTCTTGTTCCAATTTCAGCATGTTCCATAATTGCCTTAATGTTTGCTAATACATATAAATATAAATATAAATATAAAAGTTATTAGGATGAATAATTTTGAATCTTATTAACAAACAGAAATCCTCCTGTTACTGGGATTTTATTGGGAAAATAAAGAGAGGCGTGTAAGTTGCAGGATGCTGGATTCTACAAGGGTTAGTGAGGAATAAACACACGAAGACATGAATTAGGACTTTGAGGGAGAGAGTGTGGAAGGCTTACTCTAGGTCTTCTACTCTGAGTTGTCAGTGATCTCAGCCCTGATCACCCATCAAGACCAGCTTAGAAACTTTCAGAAAATATGCACACCTAGGACCCTGCCTGATGCTTCAGAGATCAGGATTTGATCTTTGAGGGAGGCCATCTTTAATGTGTAATAGTCCCACAGGTAGTTGAAATGTATTGTCAAACTTAAAAACAGACAGTGATATGGCTCAGTGGATAAAGACACTTGTCCCACAAACTTGGGGACCTGGGCTTCACCTGCAGAACTTACTCAAAGAGAGAACAAGTCCACAGTGTTGCCCTCTGACCTACACATGTGCCATCACACACACACACACACACACACACACTGACACACAGACACATACATATACACACATAGACACATGCACATATGTACACACACAGGCACACACATGTACAAACATAGACACATACACAAGCAAATAGACACAGACACACACTGAAAAAAATCAGAATTTGAAGAATTGTGGTAGAGAAAACATTTTTATCTAGTTTTTTCTACACTAAAGATTTTGAATTAAACTAATCTTTAGTGAGATTGTAAAAGTAATACTTAGTACCTTTATAAAGTGAGCTACTTCTAAGACTGATTTTTAAAATGTGAGGCTACAGTATTTATTGATTTAATTACAGCATTTATTTAAATAAAACATTTGCATAATAACTGGATGACTCTGGGAGCAACTTGACCGACTGTGTAAGGCAACCTTCGTTTAGCCTCAGCCTTCTGCATGTGCCACCTGCCTTTGTGCTTCTCATGTCCTGCCTTCCTTATAGTTCTTGCATCTTATAAGCAACTTCTATATTTTTTAAAGCAAGTCAGTCACAATAAGATCTTTAAAAAAATTCTCACAAAGTAATTAATCCAGGTAGCACTTGTTATTGACTCCACAACATGTGATGTGGCCTTTCATTTATCAGGATGGCACAGGTACTATTGTATCATTTTTTCCATTTGCAGTTGTAAACATAGAAGAGGAAGCTCTGAATGGCTTGTCCGATTTGTGTGAGGGTTTACATGCAGAATCAGATTTATGCACAGAGCACTGATGCAAAAATTTGAATCTCATTCTTGATTATAGATTCCTAAATCTATCCGGCAAATTTTTGGATCTTCAGCTTCTTTCTCTGTAGTAGCTGGTATTTCAAGGAAAGTATGAATAGAAAATCCCAGAGTAGTAACTCATGCTTTATAACTTTCCACAAATCTTATTTAGAATAACAGAAATCAGAGCATGGTAAAAAATGGTAACCCTAAGTTCTAGTTCAGTTGAGGATGACCTTGTTTGTGGTTTTGTGCAAGAATAGTTACTAATAGTGTTTCCTCTTTACTCTCCAAAGGATTGCTATTCAGATGTTAAGTATTTGGCCATCCATGTAAGGAGGGTTTGGGTGTGTCCAATCAGCATGCATCAAACCTTACTCTCTTTCTTTCTTTCTTTCTTTCTTTCTTTCTTTCTTTCTTTCTTTCTTTCTTTCCTTCCTTCCTTCCTTCCTTCCTATTTATTTATTTATTTATTTATTTATTTATTTATTTATTTTTATTTGAGCTGGATTAGATAGGCCATTCTTGCCAGTACATAAAGTACTTTAAACAAGCTCTTCTATTCTTAGTTAGCCTTCTCTTCTGCTCCTCTTTCTTTTTAGTCCCACTTTTTCCTAAGACAATTTTCTTTCTGCTTTCTGGTCGTGCATACATGAATTATGTTGTGCATTTATACCACAAATGAGAGAAAACATAAATACTTATTTATAGAGATAAACTTAATTTCATTAATTCAGTTTTCTTCAGTTATCTCCATTTTCCTGCATATAACAAAACTCCTTTCTTTATAGCTAAAAACAGTCCATCATGAATATAAACCATGCTTTCTTATTTGTCTGTCAACAGGCACCAAGGTGGATTTCATAGCTTCTGGATAGAGCTTCTATGAACACTTATGTATCTCTGTGATATCTAAATTTTCTTTTAGCTGAATATTCAGGAATGATATAGCTGGCTAATATAAAAATCTAATTTTATTTTATTCTTTAAACAGGAAATGTCAAACTAATTTCCACAGTGGCTTCACTTGTTTACATCTCCACCAGCCATGGGTAAAGAGTTCTTTATGGCCAAATTCTTGTATCTACCCTTCTCCTCCTTCTCCCTCTCCTCATTCTCTTCTCCGTCCTTCTCCTTCTCCTCCTCCTCCTCCTCCTCCTCCTCCTCCTCCTCCTCCTCCTCCTCCTCCTCCTCCTCCTACATAGTTTACATTCAACATCTCATACTTAGAAAACTCAGTGAAGTGGGCATGCTATTGTTCTCATTTAGCAGATGAAAAAACTGAGGTAGCAGTGGGCTAATAATTTGTTTTGGATTCAGAGTCCCTTAGTTCCTGAGTCCTAGAGTTCTAGAGCCCCAGAGTCCCAGAAGTGTCAAAAATTTAGCCTGAGAGTGACTACAATGTCCACAATCTTGCCCTTAAATTCAGAACCCCCTCCCATTCTACAGAACTAGGTCTTTGCATAGCTTACAAGCAAAATTCCTTGTCTCTAGTTATTTGCCAAGTGGCACAGAGGATAAAAGAATCTGAGAATAAGGAAGTACTTTTCAACATGTAGTTGGAAGTTTATGCCTCCATATCCGTTTTTTTGTCTATTGTTCGAAGAATACATGGAGACAGTATGAAAAATTCAGCTTAAAGCTCAACCTTTATTCTTACAGACTGAATATCTAGATTTATGTCTTACTTTAAATCTGTATTTCTTAGAATGTCCTGACACAGTTAGTGTTTGGCCAGTGACTTGAATTGTATAACATTTTTTTCTAACATAGTTAAAACTAGGTCTACTATTATTATTTATGCAAATAAAAAAGTACCCAGGTAGTAGATGCAAATAAAAGGTACTCAACAGGCTTAGCCAAACATTGTTATAAAAGCAAAACATTTGTAGAAAAACACACAGTAGAAAGGTGGGAATTTTCTTCAGTAACTTGTTTGTGGGCAGAAGTAACAGAAGATGGTGGATGTTTGGACATTGGAAGTGGGAGACAGCACCCTAAATTTTTATGTCAGAAGCACTCCATGGATGTTGGTGTAAATGCAGCATTATTTAGTATTCCTGTTGACATGGATGTTGGCATAAATTTGGTAGCATCCTTTAGTGTTCCTGATCCTTGCATGTTGGAGTAAATCCAGTGTTCTTTAGTAGTCCTGCTCTATGGATGTTGGAGTAAATCTGGGTAGCATCCTTTAGTGTTCCTGCACCTTGGATGTTGTGGTAAATCCAGGTAGCATCCTTATTATTTCTGCATCATGGATGTTGGAGTAAATCTGAGTAGCATCATTTGGTATTCCTGCTCCTTCAATGTTGGAGTAAATCCAGGTAGCATCATTTGGTATTAATGTTGAGATATTCTTATTTGCTATTAAGAATTCAGTCTATACTAAAGGTGAAATCTACTCTCAGGGAGCCAAGGGTAGTGAATGTGAAATGAAAAATCAAATCAATGTGTCCCTGAGCATTTTACCCTTGAGATGGAATTTGGGGGCTAAGGAATGGAGGGAACTTTCTGAACCCAAAAGATTGAGAAGCAATAGAATGGAGGACCTTTGCTTTGTAGATTAAAGGATTGCAACTCAATTAGATAACCCAAAGGAACATTTATGTGGCAGTGGCCAAAGATAGGTTACTCTGGAACCTGATCAGTGCCCTTGCGAATGGAATGTGTAGTGGCCATAGCACAACCGTCTTCATAAAATGTTTGGGGATAGCATTGAACATTGAGTGACAAAATGGGTAATGGTTGGGTCCTGAGCCGCACAGTCAGTGTGAGATGCTTCTCTGACACAATCTTGAAGATTCTGAAGGAGTTGGAGAGCAAAGCATAACAGATCTATATAAAGAGAGGTTCGGTAAGGCTGTTGCTGGAGGAGTGTATGGAAGGATGAGTCTGGAAGTGGCTGAGATTAAGGAAGAAGGGTGACGGAGAGACTTTCTATAAGCTAGCACAGACCCCATCCATTTGTTTAGAGAGATGAAATAGAAAGCAGGTTTCAGTTCACTTGGCCAAACCAAACAATTAATGAAATTGGCCAGCACGAATACAGAAATAAATTACCCAAACGTGATTAATGTGCACATGGAACAGAATTTCTCAAGGCAGGTACAAAGTATATTTTCCAACGATTACATACACTATATAACATTCCCATAATTTTGGGAACTTAAATGAGAAAATGTGAACCCAACTGTAAGTTTTGACTTCTATGAGGCACAACCATTACAGATGCATTTAGCAAGAAAGAAGAATAAAAAGACAATTCTGTTGGAAGTGCAAAGAACTGGGTTAGCAATCTCATTTTTCTTCACTGTGAGAATTTAAGTCTGCTTATAAGATGACTCTGAGATTTTATTTTCATAGAAGACCATGCTCAGAGATACAGCAGTACTGAAGGGCTTACAGATGGTCAAGCTGCTGAAAGGTTTGAAAATGTGTCCAACAAAGGAAGTCCAAATTGATCAGTTAAAACCAGACTCCCTTTCCGCTTTCTTCTTTATGCACACTCTTCCCTCATTTTTCTTCTCTGCCTTTCCCCTTCCCTGTAGCAGGACCATTTTCTTGATGTCCCTTCCTGTCTTCAAAGTACACTCCAAACCACATCTGCTTCCCCAAGGACTTACGTATTTTTTTTTTCCTGGACACAAGGGAATACGTGGGAAGTTCAGATGTGTAGATGATGCTGTTACTACAGCAGGTCGCAAACCATCTCTGTGTTTTTTCAGGTGAACTATCTAGCTTCATGTGCATTTGCTGTCAATGACTAGAGTTAGAACTGTTAGCAGTCTCCCTTTTGCCCACTTGAACCTGGAAACTTAAATGTTTCTGACGTGGTCCTTTCTAGATACTGGGGAGGGTGGAATTGTGAAAGCCTTATTCTTGTTTGTGGAACAGCTGCAAGGGAAAGTTTGCTTTTCAGGGGTCTGTAGAGTCTCCTTACTTTTCCTTCAGATCCCATGTTTCTTCTCTGTGTGATAATGCCACCTCACTACTCCTTTGCTGACTTTTTTCCAGTGTCTGACCTAAGGCAGACTATTGCTTTACCTAGAATTATTCATGCTTTGGCTGCCTTTACTGAAGACATGGAGTCTCAGTTCAAGGGCTCACTGATAATGGGAGAGAATGCAAACACTGTAGAGCAAGGGCTTTAAACAGTGTCCTTGACCTCAGTGCAGAACTCATGGAAGGAGTATGCATAGGGTAAGTTTTAAATATGACTATAGGTAAAATTGTATCTTCAATGCCAAGTTACTTTTTTATTTCATCTATAAAATGAAAAAAAAATCTCTTAATAACTTCCTTATGAGGTTGTGGAAGTTCAAAGAAGATAATGAAATTATTAAGTAGTTAGCTGGTGTGTAATGCACAGTAACCACTTGTTAACATTAGCTAATTCTTTGCTAAGTGTATTATGTACTGGTTAAACTTAACAACTTTAAATTAAGACAAATTGGAATGGATTCTAAGAGAGTTTATCACTTTATTAAAATGTGACTTTGAGTAAGTATATTGTCTTTTCAAGACATGCCCTCACAATGTCAAATAAAACAAAATTCCTTGTATGGGGGAATGCAGGTTACAAGGGATCCATGAGAAAAATTATAAGCAGATTTATAACAAAATATCTACTAATTTTATTTAAAGATTGAGGTCTTACAATTAATAATTCACAAGACAGTAATTATTAGTTATAAATCTTAATATATATCATGTGCTACCCTTTGATAAAGTTGAGGCCTATTCTTTGAAAATTAAATGCATGGGTTGCATGTTTGGTTTTTGTCTTGGGGGAGGGGTTGTCTTGATGAAACTGATTCTATTTATTAATAAGGACATTAATGACAGCAAGTTTATTCCCTCGATCTCAACGTGAACCAGTGAGCAAACTTTGCCTTACTGTCACAGGGTGGAATCTAATTGTGTGATCATTATGTAGATTTGTAATGTTCAATATGAGAACCTTAAACAGGTCATGATAAACAGGTTACTAAAAGTCTGTCTGTGTGTCTGTGTGTCTGTCTCTCTCTCTCTCTCTCTCTCTCTCTCTCTCTCTCTCTGTGTATCTGTCTGTGTATGTGTGTCTGTGTGTGTGTGTTTCTCTGCATGTGTCTGTATGTCTCTGTTTGTATATCACAGAAAGACCCTGAAAGGGTTAGGTAAGGCTCAGGGAATTAGTATATCTATGGAATGCAACATAAACATATGGCAATGTCTGTAGCCATCAAAGAGCCATATTAACACTCTGCCACATGTAGTTGGTGAGATACATTTTCTAGGGAAGTGCAGCAGCCTTTTGTTCACCCTTCTGCATCTTAATTCTAAGCTTCTAAACTAGGAATGGTACAATTTTTCCTCATATATTAAATAATATCATTTGTTTAAAAAAAGAAGTGAAGAATAAAACATCTGAGCTTTGTAAGGAAGACACTATGAATCTCAGTGAATATATTCTTTTGTGGTTTCTTCATAAAGCATTTAAATATAGATTAATTGTAAAAAGATGGAAAACACACTTCTCCCTGTAACAGGAAACCACAGATAGAATCAAAATGGATTTAACTTGCTGAATAGAGTTAAAATAAAAAAGGGAAAGGCAATGGGTTCCTGGGTCCCCACACTGGAAGAGGGACATGGAAGAGAACGGACCATTGTGACCTCACAGCCCTCCATTCTCAACCTTAACGTCACATACATGGGATACTATGTTCCAAGTTCTTTCATTTCAGCAGACCCTTCTTCTGCAGCAGTGATAGGCTCTGCCTACCTGTGTCTTTATGGTCAGACCCTATGCCTCATTGCAGGTCTCCTCTATGGCTCTTTTGCTTGTTATTGCTGTTGTTTTTTGTTTTGTTTTTATTTTGTTTTATAGGTCTTTCCATGTTTCAACATTTTCAAAGTACCTGTGCTCATTTTTTAAAAGAAAAATCCCACCTTTGATCTTGCCTAGTTGACTTGCTTAAGTGCTAAATTTTCTCTACTAAGGAGTAGATGATAAATAATGTAAAACTGATTTTTTTTTAAGTTAATGAAAACATTGATTTGATACTGATTCCATAATAATCCATGCTAACAGAAATATTTTTTAAAACTTAAAGATAAGGTTGTTGAATAAGTTCAGAAAATTCCAAATGGAAAGCCGTCATGAAATATCCAAAATGTCCATCATAACTGATATGTAGGAAATATTACCACAGCTTTGGAGTGGCTGCTTAGGACTCCATCAGTGTTCCCACTGAAACACCTCTTGCTTTCTACACTAAACCTCTGTAGGGGGTATGCAGTAAGTATAATTTACATTATATTGGCACACATTCATTGGGAAATTAATGTCTTCATTGTGGCATTTTCATACCTATTCTAAATATACTTTGATGATAAGTATTTCCTATTAGCTTCTCTTGTTTTTGTTGTTTGTTTGTTTTTCGAGACAGGGTTTCTCTGTGTAGCCCTGGCTGTCCTGGAACTCACTCGGTAGACCAGGCTGGCCTCGAACTCAGAAATCCATCTGCCTCTGCCTCCCAAGTGCTGGGATTAAAGGTGTGCGCCACCACTGCCTGGCCTATTAGCTTCTCTTACTCCTTCTCTGCTTCATTCCTTTCTCTTCCCTAATACTCTTCTCTGTATTTTTCATGTCCTTTCTTCTTTCCATTATTCTTTAGTCTTTCTTGAGTCCACATATGAAATAAAATATGTGATACTTATCTTTTTGTGCTGGGCTTGTTTCTTGTAAATGGTGCTCTCCTTGTCCACCATTGTCCTGTACACAACATAATTTAATTATTTATGGGTGAATAGTAATTTGTATATACATACAACATTTTCTTCATCTATTCATCTATTGACAGACACAATTCCATAATATATTATGATTAAACTACAAATAGATATGACTATACAGGTATACCTTTTGTTTTGATCCCTCCACATATATGCCTAGGAATGGTATAAGTAGGTAGATATTATAATAGTTTTATTTTTAACTTTTGAGGAACCTTCATTCTGATTTCCATAGTAACTGTATCAAAATGTGTGTATATATATATATCTCCTCACCAATAGTATATAAGAACATTGAACCTACTCTGTAGAACCTCAGGAGTAATTTTGTGGTTCTTGTTAGAGAGCTGTTCTAAAATGTGATGTGATATCAAGGTTTCTTTCTTTGTTTCTTTGTTTTCTTTCTCTGTTTCTCTTTCTTTCTTTCTTTCTTTCTTTCTTTCTTTCTTTCTTTCTTTCTTTCTTTCTTTCTTTCTCCCTTCCTTCATTTTTCCTTTCTTCCTTTTCTAAAAACTGACCTGAAAGAGGTAGGTAGGCATAGTAGATCACTGCTGTAGAAGAAGGGCCTGCCTAACTAAAAAAAATTGAAACATGGTATCTCATGGTTTTGTGTGTGAGTGTGTGTTAGAAATTGGCTTTCTTTGTAGCCTAGTCACTCTGAAAGTCAAAGTCATTTATGTAGGACAAGCTCACCTTCAATTCATAGTAAGTCCCCTGTCTCAGCTTCTTGGGTGTCAGAATTTCAGGCGTGTGCTACCATGAATAGCTCAATGTGTTTGTTGACTGATTGATTGACTGACTGATTGATTGATTGATTGATGTGAGGAGTGCACACATGCCACTGTGTGCATTTTGAAGTCACAAGACAGTTTGAAGGATTTCTGTTCTTCCTACTTATCAGGTGCATCCCAGGAATCTAACTCCAAACATCAAGCTTGCCAGTAGATATCTTTACTTGCTGAGTCTTCTCACTGACCCGTTTATGTGTTTTGATTTGTTTCCCTGATAAATAACAAGGTTGAACATGTATTTGTGTTCATGTAGTTCATGTATTATTGGTCATTCATACTACTTTTGAAAACTGTAGTACAGTTTGCCATTTATTTATTTATTTATTTATTTATTTATTTATTTATTTATTCATTTATTTATTTTGGACTACTGGTTCATTTGATGTTTAATCTTCTGTCAAAAGAATGACTATCAAAGATTTATCCCATTCTGAAGGCTGACTGTTTACTTTCTTGTACTGTAAAGAAGCTAAGTCAATTCTTGCTAACAAAACAAAACTGAAATTTTATTCTCCTAAATGTAATGGGTAATGAAAGACCATGTAGAGCAGGTTACTGAGATTTCTTATTTTCATATGCTTTCTTTATGAGGCACAAATATTACTAGAAAAAAAAACAGAGAAATTTGGAAAACCAAACACTGGTCAGTGTTGGTGATCAGCCAAAAGATTACAGAATAAAGCAAATATGTCAGTGAAGTAAGACATTCGCTTACAGACCATTCACATGCTACAGAATTTCCTTTACATTTTTGTATTATCTGATTTTGGCAAATTCATCAGTAAGTCTAAAAAAAAAAATCTTATTTTGGCTTGCAGTCCCAAGGGGATAGTCCATGACTGGCTGTCTCTACTGTTTGGGTCCATTGACCATGCAACACAACATGACAGACAGGAGCTGCTTGGCTCATGATTACAATGCAAAAGAGCAAAAGAAGAACAAGCCAGGACTACATAGTCCCCTTTCCTATCCTGTCTCCAATGGTATAAGATCCTCTCAATTTATTAGACATTCTAAATGTTCTGCTGTCACCCAGTGATGCCAAGCTAGAGAGCAAGCCCTTAACACCAGGACTTTTAGATACATTTAAAACCAAGACTATAGCACCATTAGCCTCATAGAAAGAAAATTCAGGTTAATCTTAAATCAAAATGCTTTCCATTAACAGATCATTGGTCTCATGCTGAACTTGGCTAAATTTGTGAGACACAGCCCATCAGAAAGTCAAGGCCAGTAGGTTTGTCCATAGCTCTTTAATCTGAAATGAAGTGTGGAGTCAGAAGGGAAGGAAACATTTCTGCCAATAGAAACACAGAAAGAGGAAAGCTATATGACTCCAGGGAGTATAAAAAAGGACGAGAAACACTTTAGGAGAAAATATCAGAAAGAAAATGTTGGGTTCCCTATTTCTATTATATTTATTACTTTCTCCATCAAAACATTTTAAAGTTAATTTATGGGTATACATTTATTTTCTTACTTTAAAAGTCTTCCACTGAAGACAGCAGCAACTACAATTGCCAAGTAGTGAAAGGAAACAGTTTCTCAAATAGAAGAGAATGTCATTAATTCCCATGATAAAAGTGTCGTCAGTTCAATGGGATTTGCTTGTAAATTTGACTTGGTAATAGACCATTTTGATAAACATAGGAGAAACAGAACTTTCCCCTAAATCATTAGCTGACTTTGGACACCTAAAATGTTATTGTATTCCCAAACAACAAACAGTTTAAGGCACACATAGATTATAAATCCATGATAAATTGGCAAAATGTCCTTAGAGAAGAAGGTCCCTTTTGTGCTTTATCTGGAGAACCTTACTCGTAATGAGAAAAAAATAAAAATCATGGATCTTAGTGTAACCATATTCCCCAATCTAAATTTCAGTTTCAATTTGGAGTATCCACATAATGACCCCTTACTTTTATAAATAAAAATAAAATAGGGATAAGTCTGGAACAAGTAAAATCTAGAAAATAAAAAAAAAAAAAATGAGATGCTTTCATGACTCTAACACAACAGGAACACAGAGACCAGAGAGCTATGTGAAGAAGAATGTCCTTGGAATGTGATGTCTAAGAAAAGTGGTAGTGACAGAAAAATGGTGAGCAAGATTCATATGTAAAAAATTCAATAATATAATTTTCTTGTGTAAAAATCAAATGAGTCATGTACTGTAAGATACATATGCATATACTTGCATATACATATATATGCATACACATATACAATATACACATACACATATGCATGTATATGAACACTCTTGGAATGCTAAGGTTCTACCATCATTTATTTATCTATCTGTCTATCTATCTATCTATCTATCTATCTATCTATCTATCTATCTATCATCTATCTAACATCTTTTATCATCTATCCACCTATCTATTCTTCTATTTACTCATCCATCTATCATCTAGTGGTCCCATTTGCTTATTTCTCTGACCTTTCTTGAGTCAAATAGCCAATTTCTTTACCACCTTTGTGTGTTTGTGTCCATGTGGCCCAGGGCCTGGTATGGAATAATTCTCTTTGAGTTGATGGCCAGAAGTTGGTTAGGAGTGTCATGGAGACTGAGAAAATGGTACATGCTATTGCCATTGTGCTTGGATGGCAGAACTTGTTGGTAAGACCTATTGCTGAAGATACCATGTAGTCTAAGACATGGAGAAATCAAGCTGTTAATAATAAGAAAGCTCTTTCCTGATGGTTAATACTGAACAGTACTATGAAGTCTGCTAGGGAAAAAGAGTTATTAACAGTCCTTTCCTAAGAGCTGCAACAATGATAGTCCTATCAAGATAAACTCAGGAGTGCAACAGTGGCACAGATGCTATGGAGGTGACCAACTGCTACTCACTAGATTTAAGGCCAGCATCACAGGGAAATGAATGCCTGGCATTATAAATCTAGCCAAGAACTCATGGCTAGAGAACTTTCAGGCACTCAGGAGAACCTATTATTATCATTTTGTTAAGTAGACACTGTAAGGATTTGCAGAAACTCACAACTGGTCAAAATGCAGAGAAGAAGCATCTATAGAGTCCCCAGACACAAATCGAACATCTATATCACAAAGATAAGGTCTGGAAGGACTGGCGCAGAGCAGTGCCTTCTGGACATGACATGATGCACTCAAGAGTTCACATAAACTTGAGGAGCTCAAGTCAGCATCGTTTGGGGAGAGGCTCATGAACCATTGCCCCTAGCTGAGTAGCTACTGACAGGTGATGACTGCTAGGGAAATATAAATCAATTTTCTTTAACTGTATATCCCTTGTTGGGTGGACAATGTTCTAGTGTATGACCCAACACCATGTGTAGATGGGCAGTGTACATTAGAGTCTCTAGAATATTTTTAAAAGGTTATGAAGTTGGGAAAGGAGCTGAGGGAGGTTGTTCTGGGAGAGTAAGAGAGAGAAGTAGAATGAATATGCTCAAAATACATGGTAAACATGTCTGATATTATGAGATAATTAATAAAATATTATTATTATTATTATTATTATTATTATTATTATTATTATTATGGTTTTTCGAGACAGGGTTTTTCTGTGTAGCCCTGGCTGTCCTGGAACTCACTCTGTAGACCAGGTTGGCCTCTAACTCAGAAATCCGCCTACCTCTGCCTCCCAAGTGCTGGGATTAAAGGTGTGCGCCACCACCGCCCAGCTATATTTTAAAAGACATATCTTTGTCATTGCAATTCTATGAGGAGGACTGTAAAGGAGATAGGATAAGGTAATTTTGAAGTGAGGAGCTACCTGAGAAACATTGTGTCAGAGGGGAGATTGGCTTACAGAATTGGAGACTTGAGAGCAAAAACAGTGCCCAAAGGCAGCCCTGGCACATCCAGAGGACATGGTGACAAGAATGCCTGCAGATACTTTATTCTGTTCAAGCATTTACAGAGGAAGCCACATTTGATTTTAAAGATCTAGACACCAGAGCTCCTTTGGTTCCCAGGGAACTGAGCACTTTGGAGTTGCTGTATATGGACTAGATAAATTGTGAAATTGAAAGTTCCTTTTATATTGGCCTGTTTTATATGTGGTTGCTGAGGTAAATGTTTAATAAGCAACCATAGATCAGTTATGGGAGTTGCTTTTATTTTACAGGCATTAGTTGTGAGCAAGTCTGGGAGCAGAGCAAAGCATATGCAGGTTTCAAGACCAGTTTTATGGCTTCATTAAAGCTTTTATAGTATTTTCTTTTAGTGTGATATGAACCGAATGAGCTAGAAGGTGCCCTCTGTCAAGGATACTCAGTCATGTGCTTCCTGCACATGACTGTAGTGTCTACTTTTGTCATTTACCTTTTCTTTATCATGGTTGATTTTCCATATTCAGCTATGTTTGTTGTGGCTTGTGTGTTGTACTTATTTACTGAATAACTTGGAATTTTTCTCTTAACATATTTCTGCTACTGTAGTCTATTTTTTTTTAATTAGGAGATATTTGGGTCAATTTTACTTCAGCAACACAAGGTTGTGAGTCGTTTTGTTCTTTATTCCATTTCAAAAATTAGCAATGATAGTTGAACTGCCAGGAAGGAACTGTGGAGAGATGGCTATGACCTTAGCTTCACAGTTACTACTTTATGTGGTGTGTGTGGAATATGAACTCCATCTCCTTGACTTGGTTCATTTTGTTCTGCTCTTGTTTAATTTTCTGTGTTCTTATCTTCATCTTCATGTATGTCCATTCATGTCTATGAAACAAACTGTCAGAAAGGCCCAACAGATCAAAGATCAACTGAAACCTAAACAACTGACCAGTCCTCCCACTCTAAGGTAGAATACATGAGGAGTTGTTAAAATGTGCATAATATATGCAAGCATACTGACTATAGTATGTCTAAAATGCTTTATAATACTTTAGGGGTAACTAGATATCCTTTTATGTATTTATAAATATGTAAATATATGTAGTATGTATGCACATATTTTCCTATATTTATGTTTACACATAGAAATATATACATATATACACATATAGTTACATAAAATGGGTTGCTACAGTGCCTTTTATTCTATAGTATAATATATATAACTATATAACTATATAACTATATATATATATTCATATAAAGTATGACTATGCTATAGTATGAATGTGTCCCCTAAAATGTATGTGTTGGAACTATGATCCACAAATTCATATGATGATGATATTTGGAGGTAAATCCTTGGGAAGAGAATTTGTCAGATAAAATGATCTTATAGAGGACTTCATAATGGGATTATTGGCTATGTAAGAAGACAAATCCTTTCCCAATTTCCATATTGCTTGTTAAGTGGTGATGTAGCAGGAAGGCCCTTACCAGATGTTAGAACCTCAGTACTGAATTTTCTACTCTCCCCTAATCATGAGAAATACATTTCTGGTCTTTAAAATGTCTCTAGTCTATTATGAATGGACTATAGCATAGAAAAACCCATTTCTATGTAAATATATGTGTATATATTTGCATGTGTAAACATAAATATGGGGAATGTATACATACTTATTGCATTTATATTCATATACTTATAAACACATACCCTGGATATATAAGTCCCTCAAAACCAAAACTGTGGTGGTGAACAGCCACTGTCAGTCACTAAACACTGCCTGTAGTCGTGCTGGGCATGGGATCCACACAGCTGCTAACCTACATTCCAATCTAAATGCACAACTTCTAAGGAAGGTGACCGAGTCAGTCACCAGAAAAAGACATGGGTGTATACAGTCTTACTGATACTCCAATATATTTGAGCTACAAAGCAACTAGCCTTTCCTATGGGCAGCGTTGAACCAGACTTGAAGTTTCTTCAGGCTAGTATGACTTTTCCAGGAACTTCACCAAAGATGCCTGGCCAGATGTGATAACAAGAATGGATGATCACTAATCCTGATAGTGCTGGGTGGGGGTTATATGCTTTTACTGTACTTGTTAATTTAATCTTCTTAGTAAAACATATGGTAGGTTTATTGAAGCTCTATTTTGTGCATGAAAACATGAAGACACAGCGAGAAAAAGTAACTTTCCTCCAAAGTCAAGAGAGAAAGGAAAAAGCAGCATTAGCATGGAGCTCCGGCAGTCTGGAGGCACACGCTTTGTCCTTCCATACTTTGATGCCTTGGAGCACATTAATTGGGGGTGATTCCAGGACCTTTATTTTCCTCATCATCTTTTTGCAGATCTCTGAGTAAGTTTGACCTTCCAAAGAAGTTGTTTGAGGCCCAGAAGAAAGCCCAGGGTGGAGCTGTTGTCATTATACTAGATGTAGAAGACTAACAGAAGAAGTTTTGCTCCTGGACTGTTGGGATAGAGTGCACAACGCTGAAAGCACTCAAACAGAAACCACCTTTGTGTGCAGAGCACCTCTGAGCGCAGGCAGCCAGGTAAAGTGTATGTGGGGCAAGGCTGTCCACTGTCAGTGTCACTGCTTGATTCTCGTAGCTGTTTCACTTGGAAACACACACAGCATTATGCTCCAGTTTGTTAAAAAGGGAAGTAAGAAGAGTCACGAGAATGCCTAACATATGTGTCACTGCAGTCATTGCAACTGAATTTTGTATTATCTCACTAATCTTATTTTACAGACAAAGAAACTAGACCTTGAAGAGATTAAGTACCATTTCCCAAGTTGCTAAAAGACTAAGGAAAGGATAGGATTGGAAATCAGGTTTGTCTGATAAAAAAGTCCTCCATATATCACAGTGTGTTGGGTAATAGGAAAGAGAGAACTGTGCTCAGCAGAATATAAAACTAAGTGGTTTGTGCTAAGAGTTCTGGGAGAACGTGAGTAGCATCTTTCTGCACATGTGTGCTAAGGGTCTATTAGCAAATGCTACTGACAGCCACTATATTAAAGACAGAGCTAAAAAACACATTACAGACAGAAAGGTGTAAAGGCCAGGATGGGTGCTTCGCTCTGCAGTGTGTCCCCAGTGGTCAGGGCTCTGCAGTGTGTTCCCCATGGTCAGGGCTCTGCAGTGTGTTCCCCATGGTCAGGGCTCTGCAGTGTGTCCCTGGTGGTCAGGGTTCTGCAGTGTGTCCCCTGTGGTCAGGGCTCTGCAGTGTGTCCCTGGTGGTCAGGGTTCTGCAGTGTGTCCCCTGTGGTCAGGGTTCTGCAGTGTGTCCCCTGTGGTCAGGGCTCTGCAGTGTGTCCCCTGTGGTCAGGGCTCTGCAGTGTGTCCCCTGTGGTCAGGGCTCTGCAGTGTGTCCCCAGTGGTCAGGGCTCTGCAGTGTGTCCCTGGTGGTCAAGGCTCTGCAGTGTGTCCCCTGTGGTCAGGGTTCTGCAGTGTGTCCCCTGTGGTCAGGGCTCTGCAGTGTGTCCCCGGTGGTCAGGGTTCTGCAGTGTGTCCCCTGTGGTCAGGGTTCTGCAGTGTGTCCCCTGTGGTCAGGGCTCTGCAGTGTGTCCCCTGTGGTCAGGGATCTGCAGTGTGTCCCTGGTGGTCAGGGTCCTGCAGTGTGTCCCCTGTGGTCAGGGCTCTGCAGTGTGTCCCCTGTGGTCAGGGCTCTGCAGTGTGTCCCTGGTGGTCAGGGTCCTGCAGTGTGTCCCCTGTGGTCAGGGCTCTGCAGTGTGTCCCCTGTGGTCAGGGCTCTGCAGTGTGTCCCCTGTGGTCAGGGCTCTGCAGTGTGTCCCCTGTGGTCAGGGCTCTGCAGGGTGTCCCCTGTGGTTAGGACTCTGCAGTGTATCTCCGATGGTCAGGAGTGTCTGCTTTCACATTTTCACACACCCACACTCCCTTCTATCTCATGTTTAGCTCTTTCTTCTTGCTGTCTGCTCATGTTCTTCCAAGCAGGTCATTCGTTGTCTTCCAGTTTTAAGTGTTAGTGGCTCTGATAGTGTTCATAATAGGAACTGATTGGTGGAAGAAACATGGAAAATAAGCAGAAAAGTGTGTCACTGGTGATGTGGGAGGGTAAAGTAGAGAGGAATTGGAAGGGAACAATAATTTTTAATAAAGAATGATCCCCTATTTTCATGCTTACGGTATGTGGGTTAGTTAACATAAAAAACACAGTTCTCATCTTAAAAAGAATGAGAGTTTATTCTGGAGCCATTATTACTTACCATGGCCTTAAAGCACAGATTTAATTTACTACTCTAAATTCCATGTTCCAACATGGAAGGAGTTTTAAAGGTGTGTGTGTGTGTGTGTGTGTGTGTGTGTGTGTGTGTGTATTACAGTACAAAAAGTCATAAATCAAGGCATGTTTAAAATAAATTGGTGAATTCACAAGAAAGCTAGATACATGGAGATGGAGGAAAATTTTAATAGGCTTTGATGACATTCTTAGCTTTTGGATTGGTAGCAGTTAGGGTTCTGCTAAATTAGTAGCTTCTAAGATTTTAATTTATCAATATGAGGTGTTAGTAAGATACAGAATAGGGTGAGGAATAGCTGTTGCAGAAGGCTAACACTAGCCTAAGTTAAAGTAATTAGTCCCTGAATATACAAAATTCCAGTCTCTCCACAGTGCTAGAATTTTCATTGGTCAATCTGTCTCTACAGACACAGCTCCCCCAGGAGTCTTGTTCACAGCCAGACACAGCTTTTTTTCAAAAATTTTTGCTCACGGGGTCACTGCAAAGTTAATTCTTCTTTAGGAACCAGAGAAAAAGAACTATTATATAGCACACAAGCAGAAGATTGCTGGCTCTGGAATGAGGAACCAAAACCAATTGCAGCTGTGGCCAAATATTCATTCTCAAAGAGTTGGGAGAGACAGTCAGTCTCCAGTTGGATCACTACTATTAAAATGTTGTCCAGAGAAGGAAGATCTTGTGATATGTGGGAGCTGGGAGAATAATTCATGGAGCTGGAACCCAAGATTTCTCCTTACTAGGGTGTCCCATCCACTGGAAGAGTCACCAATCACATGGTACTGAGTGTCTGTGTTGCTGCAAGTGGAAGGGCTATAATTCTCACCTCTCACAATGTAGAGACCGCACCCACATTTAATTCAAGACTGCTTGCTTGGGAAATAACTATGTTAGAAGTAATGAGTCATATTATCAATACGATAGGGAAGTGGTAAGTACACGTTAAATATTCAACAAATCTCAACAGCTGGTCAATAAAACATAGGAGGGACAGTAATTAAGACGAGTCTCTACTTAGAAGAGGTAAGCTGGGAGGGAGCTGCCATAGGACATTGCTGCCCTCCGCAGCTGGTACTACCTTTCCTAGAGCTCAGATCCATCCTCCAGGAGAAAAAACAGTACACCAAGTAGACTCTCAGCTTTGGGAAGATAGATTTGGATGAGTTCTCAGAGAGGATCAGAAGTTTAGAATGGCTCAGACAGGAAGAGGGAATTTTGGCAAGGCCATTACTATTCTAACCACCAAACTGTATTTAAGGCATATTTTACATATAGAAAATAAAGGAATATTAGGTTTTTAATTTTTGAGTTTTTGTAAATACAGACACTGTATAACTCATGCCTCTTTCAAGATACCATTCCCATTAGCCCAGAAAAATTTTCTTGCTAACTATTTCCTGCCTATCTACTTGCACAGATGCAACTTAAATTTCTCTATAGATTCAGGTTGTGCATTCTTAAGCTTCATCTGATGGAATAATGCCACAGATTCTCATGTGTTTTGGCCTCTTTTGCTCAGCATTTTGTCTGTGAGATTCATCTGTTCTGTGTGTCAATAGTTTCTGTTTTCTGAAAAACATCTCCCTGTCTCTATATATTCTTATATACTTATTTGTTCTTCTGTTGTTGAATATGTGAGATGTTTCCAAGTTTCACTAGCATGAATAAAGTTGGCATGGTGATTCTTGCATATGAGATTATGTGGTAATATTCCCATTTCTTTGTTATCATTAAAAGGGTAATTGCTATTGTGAATATATAACTGTAAGACTACAAAATCAACTTTCAAAGAATAAATAAAATTTATTCTTATTGCAGTTCATTTTAATGGATCTTTTGTACTAATTATGGGGTTTTATGTGCCCTCACATTCCCCTGGCCCAACTACTTTTCATAGAAAGGACTGTAGCTGTTTATAGTTTTCAAGGAACCCACTGCCCCGTAGCCTCACTAGCGTAGGTACTGAGGCTTCTGTGTGGGTCTGAATGAAGAATAAACAAGCCTGCATTCTTACTGTCTAATTATGTGATCTTCCTTTATTTTATTTTGTACTCCACAGTCATGCAGACATTCAGATTCTTTCCCCCTTTTTTAAATTGGATATTTATTTATTTACATTTCAGATGGCATCCCCTTTCCCCACCCCACCCTCCAGAAACCCCCTATTTCATCCCCTCCTCCTTTTTGCTTTTATACCATTTTAATTACATGTAAGTATTCAGGTAGGCTCTAGGTTGAGGAACTAGCAATACAATAGATGCAAACAGCCAAGGAACAAGCAAGACAATAAACACAAGATATTTATATCTTAGCATTATCACCACATTGTCTTGCTTCCAATTCAGGTGGATTTGGTGGGTGGGGGAATTGTTTCCTTTTCAAGGACTCTCTGATATTGGTGATTTGGGAAACTGTTCCTCTGCAAGCTTCAAAGCACTGGGGTGCTGACAAGTGGAGCATGGATGAGGCTCCTCTGCTGGCTGCTCCAACACTTTTGATTGTCCACTTTTCTCCTAGCAGAGCAGTTGGAGCATCCTTCATGGCTGAATCTGGCTCTCGTCCTTGTATCTGGACTTCATGAACTCTGTATTTAGCTAAGACTTGTCAGAAGCAAAGTGACTAAAGTATTTGCAACACTGCAGTGTTCTGGGGTCCAGTGAAGCATCTGAGCCCAAAATAGCTCTTGTACAAATGCTGGGGGTAACACCTCCTGCTCTTTCCTCCTGCCTTGGACACTGTGGGGGTTTCTTTCCTTTCAATAGTTTATTCTCTCAATCCCCTGCCTATCTTTGGATGCAGTGTGTGTGTGTGTGTGTGTGTGTGTGTGTGTGTGTGTGTGTGTGTGTGTGTGTGTGTGTGTGTGTGTGTGTGTGTGTAGGCATAGGCAGTCTTCTTATCAGATTCAAATACTTGCACTCTTAGTAAACCCTTCCTTTTAACCCAGTCCCTCCATTTTGGTGTTTGTTTGTTTGTTCATTTGTTGCAGGTTTATTGGTGTCATTAGGCATGGTTGTCTACTATTACCTGACTGTGTCTCTTTAAGTGCAGGAGACAGGAATCCCTTGGTAATTACAAAGCTAGTCTCCTGAAAGACTTCCATGATTAAAACTTTTCCTCATCAATAGTGGCCCTGCATGATTCTCTTCTTAATGTGGCTGCTTCAGAGAGCTGTTATACTGTGACCAGGGTTGGACTGCTCCTTTAGAGAAAGCAGTACAAATGCACTTCCTGATGTGTCAGGTCACTTCAGGTAACAGACCAAGCCCTGGGCTACAGTGCAGAGTCAGGCAGGAGAAAAAAAAAAAACAAAACAAAAAACTGCTGCTGCCGATTAGTTGCTAGGTGCTTGTCTTTGTGCAAAGGGGAATATTTTTCGGCTCTGTTCACACAGAAACCACCACTACTAAGTCAAACGCTGTCTCTTCTCTCCTCTTTTGGACATTCTCCTCAGAAGAATCTGAGGTCTTCTGTGTATTTTTCCTTGCCTCACCCAAGCTGCCCTTTCACCCTTCCTCTGCTGGGAGTGGTATCTTAAGTATTCTTTTCTGGTGATCCAACTAGGAGTGGGGTGAAACAACACTTTAAACCATGGCACATTCCTCCCACACTACCCATGTAGGCTTCATTCATCCTTCTACCAAACATTTACTGAAGTCACTTGTGTGCTTGGTAAATATAATTAGCATGGTAGAAAACTGGATGTGGATAAGATATAACCCTTCACTCCTGGAGATTATTGCTAAAGAGAGGGAGGTGCAAATGATTCATGAGTACAGCTGACTGCAATTAAAGAGAAAGTCTGACTTCCATAGAAGAAACATGAACAAAGCTGAATTAGGGAAGAGGAGAGAGCCCCGTGATTAACGATAAGGCTTTCTTACATTTTGCATCCCTGCTTATCAGATATGCTATTTTATATAAATCACATATTTGTGCGATGTACTAAGATAACCGTATTAAAAGTGAAATGTAAAGGATAAGGATAGATAAGGCAGGAAGTATATCTGAAGTGATTTGATTTTACTGGATGACTACAGAAATCATTACTTGCACTAGACGTATACTGCTAATGACATTTTTAGTCATAGTAATGTAGTTTCTATATCAGATACAAACTGCCAATCTATTGTTAGCTTTAACTTAAACCATCCTTTCTGCCATGCAACAAGGATTTAAATTCATTGAATTATTGTCCAACTCATTCAAACTTCATCTACTGGTAGACTGGTGTTTTTAACAAGCTTATTGGAAGATAGGGGCTCTCTCCTCTCCCCTAATTCAGCTTTGTTCATGTTTCTTCTATGGAAGTCAGACTTACTCTTTAATTACAGTCAGCTGTACTCATGCATCATTTGCACCTCCCTCTCTGAATTGGACTGAATGCTAAGGTTTTGTATCAAGGGTATTGTTTTAAGTTTTATATTATGAAGAAAAATATATTTGCTATTCACTTTTCCTTTCAAATGCTTGTATTATTGTTCCTTTTATTGGATATTTAATTTTTTACATTTCAGATGTTATCCCCTTTCCCCATCCCCCCCACCAGAAACCCCTTATCCCATCCCCTCCTGCTACTTCTATGAGGGTGTGCCCCCACCCATCCACCAACTCCCTACCTCCCCGCCCTCAAATTCCCTCACACTGGGGCATCCAGCCTTCATGGGACCAAGGACTTCATCTCCCACCAATGCCTGATAAGGCCACCCTCCACTACATATACAGCTGGAGCCATGGGTCTCTCTAAACATGTTCCTATGCTGGCAGTTTAGACCCTGGGGGCTCTGCTTGGTTGGTACTGTCCCTCTTCCTATGGGGCCGCAAGCCCCTTCAGCTCTTTCAGTCTATATCCTCCACTGAGGACCCCATGATCAGTTCAGTGATTAGCTGAGAGCATCTGCCTCTGTATATGTCAGGCTCTGGCAGAGCCTCTCAGGAGACAGCTATATCAGGCTTCAGTGAGTATGCACTTCCTGGCATCCACAACAGTGCCTGCGTTTGGTGACTGCACATGGGATTGATTCCCAGATAGGGCCCTTCTCCACTCTCTGTTTCACACTTTGTCTCCATACTTATGCCCATGAGAATTTTGCTACTTCTAAGAAGGACCCAGGCACCCATACTTTGGTCTTCCTTCTTCTTGAGTTTCATGGGGTCTGTGAGTTGCATCTTAGGTATTGAGAGCTCTTGGGCTAATATCCACTTATCAGTGAGTAAATACCATGTGTGTTCTTTTGTGATTGGGATACCTCACTCAGGATGGTATTTTCTAGTTCTATCAATTTTCCTAAGAATTTCATGAATTCTTTGTTTTTAATAGCTGAGTAGTACTTCATTGTGTAAATGTACCACATTTTCTGTATCCATTCCTCTGTTGAAGGACATCTGGGTTCTTTCCAGGTTCTGACTATTATAAATAAGGCTGCTATGAACATAGTGGAATATGTGTTCCTGTTGTATGTTGGAACATCTTTTGTGTATATGCCCAGGAATGGTGTAACTGGGTTCTCAGGTAATACTATGTCCACTTTTCTGAGGAACCGCCAGACTGCTTTCCAGAGTGGTTGTATTAACATACAATCCCACCAACGATGAAGGAATGTTCTTCTTTCTCCACATCCTTGCCAGCATCTGCTATCACCTGAGATTTTGATCTTAGCCATTCTGACTGGTGTGAGGTGGAATTTCAGGGTTGTTTTGATTTGCATTTCCCTCATGACTAAGGATATTGAACATTTCTTTAGGTGCTTTTTGACCATATGAGTTTCCTCAGTTTAGAATTCTTTGTTTAGCTTTGTACTCCATTTTTAATATAGTTATTTGATTGTCTGGAGTCTAATTTCTTAAGTTATTTGTATATATTAGATATTAGCCCTCTATCAGATGTAGGACTGATAAAGATCTTTTCCCAATCTGTTGGCTGACATTTTGTCCAGTTGACAGTATTCTTTGCCTTACAGAAGCTTTGCAATTTTATGAGGTCCCATTTGTCAATTCTTGATCTTAGATCATAAGCCATTGGTGTTCTGTTAAGGAACTTTTCCCCTGTGCCTATGTGTTTTAGGCTCTTCCCCACTTTCTCTTCTATTAGTTTCAGTATTTCTGGTTTTATGTGAAGGTCCTTGATCTACTTGGACTTGAGCTTTGTAAAGGGAGATAAGAATGGATCAATTTGCATTCTTCTACATGCTGACCTCCAGTTGAACCAGAACCATTTTTTGAAAATGCTGTTCTTTTCCCACTGGATGGTTTTAGCTTCTTTGTCAAAGATCAAGTGACCATAGGTGTGCGGGTTCATTTCTGAGACTTCAATTCTATTCCATTGATTTTCTTTCTTATCTCTGTACCAATGCCATGAAGTTTTTATCACTATTGCTCTGTAGTACAACTTGAAAGAAAACTTCAGACAAATCTCCCTTATAAATATTGATGCAAAAATATTCAATAAAGTTCTTGCAAACCGTATCTAAGAACACATCAAAACAAACATCCATCATGATCAAGTAGGCGTTATCCCAGGAATGCAAGAATGGTTCAACATACAGAAATCCATCAAAGTAGTTCACTATATAAACAAACTCAAAGAACAAAAACCACATGATCATCTCATTAGATGCTGAGAAAACATTTGACAAAATTCAATACCTCTTCATGGAAAAGTCTTGGAAAGATCAGAAATTCAAGGTCCATACCTAAACATAGTAAAAGTAATATACAGCAAACCAGTAGCCAACATCAAACTAAATGAAGAGAAACTTGAAGCAATCCCACTAAAATCAGGGACTGAACAAGGCTGTCCACGCTCTCCCTACCTAGTCAATATAGTACTTGAAGCCTTAGCCAGAGAAATTAAACAACAGAAGGAAGTCAAAAGGATACAAATTGGAAAAGAACAAGTCAAAACATCACTATTTGCAGATGATACGATAGTATACTTAAGTGACATCAAAATTTCTACCAGAGAACTCTTAAATCTGATAAACAACTTCAGCAAGGTGGCCGAATATAAAATTAACTAAAACAAATCAGTAACTTTCCTTTACTCAAAGGCTGAGAAAAAAAATTAGAAAAATGACACCCTTCACAATAGTCATAAATAATATAAAATACGTTGGTGTGAATCTAACCAAGCAAGTGAAAGATCTATATGACAAGAACTTCAAGTCTCTGAAGAAAGAAATCGAAGATCTCAGAAGATTGAAAGATCTCCCATGCTCATGGATTGCCAGGATTAATATAGTAAAAATAGCCTTCTTGCTGAACACAAATTACAGATTTAATGTAATCCCCATCAAAATTCCAACTCAATTCTTCACAGAGTTAGAAAGAGCAATTCTCAAATTCATATGGAATAACAAAAAACCCAGGATAGCAAAAAATATTCTCAACAATAAAAGAACTTCTGGGGAAATTGTCATCCATGTCCTCAAGCTGTATTATTGTTCTTATTTTAAATTTGTATACTTTTTACAGGACAGCATATCAGGAGAGGTTGTTTTTTTCTTAATTTTAAAAGACTAGATAACAACTATCTGAATATCTATCCCATATTATAGATCACACTAAGCTGAAATGAATGAGAGACAGAAGAAGCGGTTCCCTGGAGGGCTTCAGTAGGAAAGGTCTCTTTCTACAACACACATGCTCAGGGAGATTTATATGTTATTTGGTATTTTAAATATCAGAAACTATCAGTTTATTTGTTATTTTTTTAGTGACTACAAATAGATGTTACAATATACCCTTCTCACACTTTTGATATTGCCCTGGTGTGCATGAATGCTAACCTGGAGACACTCAGGTTATTGTTTGGATTTACATTATATGCCTCATATATGACTATGTTAGAGAAAACTCCATAAAAGACATTCACTTCAAATGATGTGTAGAATCCAGAACACAGTTGGCTTGTAGAAGATAGGAAATTCCATATATGCTTATACATTGCCTTGGAGGCACACTTGAGGTAAAATGAAATTCTCATCAAACTGTTCAATAAAACTAAAAGAGAATTATAAAGCATTAGAACCAGAGTAAGAGACACATTGAATATTTTTAAATGGGTAAGTATTTAGAATGCAATGAATTAGGTTTTGAAGGGATTATATTAAAATATCAAAATTACATCTAACATTTCTTTCTTTCAAGACAGTGGTTCTTTGCTGTCTGCATTTTCTTCTGTATAAGCTTATTTTTGGAAACACCAGTCTACTGGTAGATAAAGCTTGAATGAGTTGGATAATAATTTAATGAATTTAAATCTTTGTTGCATGGCAGAAAGGATGGTTTAAGTTAAAGCTAACAAAATGAAGAATCATTCAGTGGAAATAAAGACAAATTCATGGCCATTTAGTGAAGGAAAAATAACCCTGTTGATTCAGTTTCCATCCTGAGTCAGAGAATGGGGATAAAGAGAACTGAGGATGGATGGAAAGATTTGAAGAGGCATTGATGATTTCTGGTCCTGAAGTAAAGCATGGACG
The DNA here is from genome assembly GCF_011762505.2 of Arvicanthis niloticus. NCBI lineage: Eukaryota > Metazoa > Chordata > Mammalia > Rodentia > Muridae > Arvicanthis > Arvicanthis niloticus. Next base: position 4,561,933 of record NC_047675.1, on the reverse strand, counting down.
TATAAGACAAATTGGAAAAGTGGGGGACCATGAATAGTAAGAACAGGATTAATGAAGGGAACTGCTTGAAAGAAGATTAAAGGAAGCATTGAAGAAAGCCCATCTAACATTTAACCCCATGGCTGCAGTGGCATCTGAGACTAAGGAGTCTTCTCTTGAGCTTTGAACTCCTTTACTATGTTTTTGCCAGCTAGAGTTCCTTCGCAGCATTTTTTTTTTTAAATCAGGCTAATAAATTGAACATATTTTAAAATCAGATAGCAGTAATCTTAGGAAGCTGATTTTAAAAAGTTGTTAAGAAAACTTAGAGATAGCAAGTCAAAGCAAAAGAGATAATTAAGCATATTGTCTGAACCCAAGAACAATAGAGAACAAGCTCTTTATGGAGGCATGCACTTGCAATTTCTGCAGAAATGTCATGAGTTCAAAACTACAAGGTAAAAATATACCCTCAAAATGAAAGGAAACATAAATAAGGGGAGAAGAAAGTTACTGAGTGCAGAATGATATTTATAATGAAAATAGTGTAATACTTAAAGACAACACTAAGGGCCACTAGTCTCAGAGATTTTGACTGTATAGACCAATGAACACTGTCAAACATACTACTGATTTTTCCACTTTGATGTGATAGATGCTGCTTTATAATTGTCAAAACACAAAAATAAAAAAGTATAATTTATAAAAAAACAGAGAAGTAGACAAACATTTATGATTAACAACAAAATCAAAGACTAGGGGTGGGAAAATAATTTAATGGGAAGAGGTAGGAAAGAGAGAGACTTATGCAAAATTGGTAACCATATGCCTAACAGAAGAAGAACAAGATAGTGATAGATGAGTGCACACTTTAGAAGCCACAGGAGAGTGTCCAATTTACAATTTGGTTTTGTTTTAAACTTGGACAATGGACCGAGTATTCTTGAAGAAAATGACCTTGTCAGACACATCTACTGTAACTATAAAACGTATAAAGATTTTAGAAGACTTGGTGGATTTTTATCTTGGCTTTAACATGTTTTAAATTAAATCCTACAAGAGACAGTCATTAATATACTAAAAAATCAGCTTATAACCACTCTACAGAAGACTGTTGGACCAAGGATCAAACCCATAATTGTTATGAATTACATGCCAACTTGAAGGAAGTATGCTCTGGGTAAAGTGCCAATAGATTAGGAGAAGGTATGCCCATGAGATTTGTTTTTATCATGGTGTAAACAGTAGAAGACATGATTGGGTATTAAAGTAGACAGATTTCTCATGAATATTGACAAATTGGAAGAGATTAGCAGAATTTTTGTAACAAGTGTCAAACACTTAAGGCAGACAGTAGCTACTAAGAGGCAGAGCTTGCTCTATAGTCTACTCTTTATTGATCCTCAACCTGTGGGTTCCAAGCCCTTTATAGGTCAAAGGACCATTTCATTGGGTTGTAAGATAACTGGAAAACACAGATATTTATACTTCATTTCATAGAAGTAGCAAATTACAGTTATGAAGTAGCATCAAAAATAACTTTATGGTTGATGGTCACCACAAGAACTTGGAACATTAGGTAGGTTAAAATCCACTGATTCTCATCCCGAGACTGATGAATATTTTAGGGCTGATATTTGGTGTCTGTAGGAGGATATAGAAAGCAGCATAATGAGAGGCAGGAATAAGAGTCAAGACCTGTGAAGCCATTTCGCACTTATGGCCCTAACTTCCTGAAGGAAGCAGGGAAAGGGTTGGGGGAATCAAAGCTATTCTTTACTACCCAGTGAGTGAGATCCAGCCTGGGCTGTATAAGACCTTGTCTCAAAAAAAAAAAAAAAAAAAAAAAAAAAAAAAAAAAAAAAAAAAAAAAAAGTGGGATATGAGAGAGAAGAGAAAATAGAAAAGGAACAAAACCAAAATTATTAAAGAAATAAAAGGTGTGATTCAATATAAAAGTATTTAGAGAGCCTAAGAAATTTTAAAAAGTTGAGATTCAAGAGCAAAGGTTAAAATAATTGTGATAATTCAACTAAGCAAGATAGGCACTGCTTATTTAATGTGCTTGTGTTAAAAAAAATGACTTAGTCACAATGGATGGAAGTCAGCTATTCTTTATTTACAGTAAGGGTCAATATGAGAGGAACTGTACCTTAACTACAGTGTACAGTATTTAAATATTAAAAAAATAGAGGCGAATTGGCTGAAGAGGATAGATTGCTATAGGAGGTCATATATATATATATATATATATATATATATATATATATATATATGTATATATGATATATGGTTTCTACTTGGGAGGCCTTAAAAACCAGCCTCTCAAATGTTACGGCTAATATATAATTAAATTAGAAAGCCTGGAGAGTAGTCAGTGCTGGCGATGGGTGAACTGAGAGATGTAGGAAACTACAGAAACACCGAAGAGATCTTCTGATCTTGAAATACAACCACTATCTTAAAAATATCCGCGTTATGATTAGAATTAGAAAAATCATTGAGAAATAATATCATGTTGTGCTTTCTCATTATGTTTCTTCTTCCTGCTTGAAACTGGGCAGAAGTTTGGGAAGTTGCCAAATGGGTTATAACTTTCTATTGTTGAAAAAGAAATCTCTTTATGTAATAAGAACTCAGAAAATTCAGATGGAAATAATGGAGCAGTTTTGTTTTGAGCAAGAATAATAACGAGCTTTTTACTTTTCCTATAGTTTATTCATTTGTTAGTTTGTATTCCTCAAGTACTGTGTAGATGCTTGGCAACAGAACTCGATTCTGTGGGGATGTGGAAGGAAGATAAAAGACGGTTTCTAGTCTCTAAGGGGGTGTAGCCACTTAAAGCATGCTTGAATAAGTCTGTAAGAAAATTTAGAATATACTATCAGACAAAGTTATTAGATGATATGACATAAAATATTTTTACTGGGAGAGTTGCTATCAGTTTTCTGGGTTGCAAAGGTCATAGAGAAGGTGGATGTTTCAAGGAGATATTCTGGAACTCTCTATGTAGACTGAGTTGTCCTAGGATTCACAGAGATCCACCTGCCACTGCCTGTGAACCACAACACCTCGTTGCTTCTCATCTCTTAAGGGTTCTATAGCCTCCTAATACATCCATTCTTGGGACCAAGACTTTAACCTATGGGTCTTTAGAGGACATCCAAGATCCAAATTACAGTACCTGGGGAGGAATCCAGACCTACAACAATGAACTCTAAACATTTGATTCTCTTTAGTTTAGAAAAAAAAAAAAAAAAAAAAAAAAAAAAAAAAAAAAAAAAAAAAAAACTTCACTTCCCCATGACTTAGAAATCTGTGAGATAAGTGAATGTCAGATGGACTGAGGGATTATTATAGTTCAGCTTTCCAAAAAGTAGACTCGTGGTTTTTTCCTTAAAATGCTGTCATTGTTTTAGTCACAGGACCACTTTTTTTTTAGTTGCTCATTGACAAATATTGTGTTATTTCAGCAGGAACTGTGATGGCTGAAAATTCACAAGAGACTATAAACGTCATAATAAAAATAAATCTTGGTCATATTTTTTCTGAAATTAACATTAAGGCCCTATTAACTTTTAGTTAACGATGGTAGCCAATAGTAAGTATTAGTTATTCATTAATTCAAAGAGTTCTAGTATGTAAAGTACTTACTTTTGTAGGTAGCTTATTTTATTGTTGAACATTCTTCAAAGTTATAGCTAAAAGGTAAAGTATGTATGTATTCTGAGTAGAAAAATCCTATTCCTATAAAATGCATTAATGAAAACAAATAAATTTGTTGTATTTGGTTTGATTAAAGGATTTCTTTTTGAGAAAGAGAAATTTGAAGGCCATGGTTATGTTATGGGAATAACTAGAATACCACATGCTATATTCTAGATACCCTAGAGAGCAAGAGGTTGAACCAAGTCAATTACTAAACTCAGGAAAGAATGAGATTAACTATGGCTCAATCGGTGTGCTATCACTCTTGTCTATTAATTAAGGGGCTGGATTGACTCATCCTTTAGAAACTGCAGATAGCACAGTCAAGGTAACAGTTGAGACATTAGACTCAGCTCTGTTACTTGAGAAAGTCATGGCAGAAGCATGATGAGGAGGCTGCTAATTTGGTACAGTGGTCAAAAATCCAGAGATCCATGTAACTGGGCATGGTGACATCTGCATGTAATGCTAGCTTTCAGGAGGTAAGAAGTACTGGACCAGCCCAGAACAAATAACTAAACACTTTGTCATAGAAAACAAAACACAAAAGTAACACAAATTAAAAAAAAAACAAACAGGCTGAAAACAATAACAAAACAAAAAATCATCTCAAATTTTGGTCAATAAAGAAGGCATTTCTTCTTTCTATTTGACTGTCACTTGTAAATTTAAATTTATTTATTTAAAAATGTCTATACAGCGTATTCTTCACCTTTATGACACTTTTATTTTTATTGGCATTGGAAGCCATGGCTACTATTCTAGTACCATAAGGTAGTAGCTAAGAGCTTCAGGTTACACAGACATTGATAAGCCATACTATTTGATTTTTTATTCACATCTTTCTTGTGCACCATTAAAGATTCAATATCTAAACCCTAAGGTTATGGAAATCAATGGGGTCAGTAAACAGAAGGCCTTAACACAAGTGATATAGTTGAATGATCTGTCATCCTGTTATTTCTTTTGTTGAATATAGATGGGTGATAGTAATCAAAAGTAAACAGGTATTTCTTCTCATCAACAACTGATGGAAAGTTTTGACTGAACTTTTACCAGGAATCAATGTTGCCTGAGATTTAAAAAAAAGGTAAGCCTGCAAGAGAAGCCTCCCTGAAAATGTGGACACATGCAGTATTGTTCATAATCAATGACATTTACTTTCGTCTTTCACTATCTAATTATCAGGTGGTTTTAGTAAAAGGAAAAGCAGCCAAATGAAGAACCAGTTCAATAAAGTTCTGGCCCCGAGGAGTACATCTTGTCATGCAAAGATAGTTTACTTTAAAACTGGTGTACAGTGAATTAAATAATGTTGTAATTTTTGATAGACTCATTTGTTACAAGTACAGATACACTGGATAAAGAGAAAGTTGAAATTGAACTTGAACATTTCATCTAGTTCTGGCTTCAGAGGACAAGTAAAGCCAGGGCATTGGAGAATCAAGAAATAGACACAAAGGAGAGAAGAAGCTGGACTGAAGCTTGGGAGTGCCACTGTAAAACAACATGGAAGGAAAACTGGATGGTAACAGTCACAGAAAGAGTGGAGGTGGAAGGCAAGACACTAAGTAGTCTTACTATTCAGGAGGCAGAGGCAGGAGAGAATGGCCTGGTTTTGGTCAACTTGGCATAGTGAAAAACTGACCTAGAAAAGAATTAAAATAAGAAGACCTTAAGCTTAGTGACACAGCATGGCCATTTCATATGTCCTGACTACCTGATGAGGCCAAGAGAAGTTAGGACAGGCTATGTAGCAACTTGGCCATGGACCATGGACGTAACCTCTTGGACCATGGTCCAAATCAAGCTCCCTTTTACTAAGTTGGTTATCTAAAGTATTCCATTAGGATAGAGTTCTCACTGCCCACCTTCTTCCATTTCTCTCATTTTTATTCCTTCCTCTTATTTTCCATTGTCTCTCTCTAGCACATCTTAGTGCAAGTCACACATGATTTGAATATGAGCTTCATCAGTTAATTACTAAAGGCATAAACTTCAACCAGTTTCTTCTGAGTACCAGTATTCAGGAAACAAGTGAATTGATGTTTTTTTTATTTTGTAAAAGAAAGATCTACTTCCAACGGTTTCTGAGAAGACCACATATACATACTAGTACAATATACATAACATATAAACACACAAAACACTATATAACATTTGGGGCAAATGTAGATGTTGATTTTTAATAATACTGATACATTTCTGTCTTCTTTCCCTCTTCCATTTTTCCTTTATAATTCCAAGTAGCAACAAGTCAAGAAAGAGACAAAAAGCATATCCTTTTCTCTAAAGTTCTTTTAGAAAAGGTGTATGACTAGAGCAATGGACCTTAGATTCTGCTAGGATTTATTTTAGTCACATGACTGCATAATTAAGCAATGCACATTTTCTCTTTGGACTTTTTATTGCTCTTTTTCACTGGGCTAGAGAAACCACTGTTCTCTTCTGAGGTTCTGGATATTTTCTGCAGTGAAAAATTAAGGAAAGAAACTCTCAGAGGGTGTGGAGTGAGAGTGGACCAAGAACAAATTTACTACTACCAGACCTGTCATGTCTGACCTGTGTCGGCTGCAATGTTCACACCTCTGGGAGAGATAAATGAGATCTGGACATCTTTTTCCCTCTGGATTGGCCATGGCTATGGTTTCTATGCAGATCCAAACAGAGGCCAGCCTTGTGCTGCTTAAACTGTGTCACCAGATAGCACAGATCTTAGTGGTAGCAGCTTTCTCAGGACTGTTGTCTTTCTAGAATCACAACAAACACTGGCTTAGCTGTAAGCATATACCATGTTCTAGCACCTTCTAAGGGCTGCCATGGACCACATTCCTCCACATCAGGAATAATAAAGTCCATCCAGTGACAGCCCAAGTTCTGGCAGTTTCCTTATAGTCAGAGCCGGATTGCACAAGAAATTGGAGAGTCATTGATCTTGGCCTCGGTCCTCTTCTCTCTCTGGGGTTATGGTAACAAAGTAGCACAAACTGAAAGGCTAACATCAACAACAACAGCTCATTGTTTCATAGCGCTGGGGATGAGATGTCCAAGATCAACATGTGTTCAGGCTTCTCCCTGGAGACCTGTGAGGGAAACTGATCCTTTCATCTCTCCAAGCTTCAGTTACCTTGTTAGAATGTGATGTCTTGGTTTATGATATACCATCTGATCCCACTTCTCTCCTCATATGGTGTTCTTCTGTGTTTAATATCTGTATCCAAACTTCTTTCTGTAAGGACAATGGTCATACTGGATTAAGAACCTGTACTGTGTAATTTATTCTTCTGCAACAATGTTTTATTAAAAAAGGTCACATCCTTAGGTACTGATAGCTAGAACTATAGCATATACATTTTTAAAGGAAATATGCATAAGAAGGATAAACTCTGGAATATATTTGATTAAAAATTATTAAGAGCTCAAATTACATAAAGTATATTTAGATACTCCACACTTATTAGAGTAAGTCATAAATGGTCCTTCCAATCAGCAGTTGACATTTTAGGTAGCTATCAAACCTAGTTGTTAGCTGAGCACCTATATGAATAGATACCAGATGTTTGCAAAGAATATGACCAAAGTTAATTACATACGGCCAGCATTTATTTTGAAACCATTTACATTTAAATCAGAAATCTTTGAGATCTCCTCTGATGGTTCAAAATGGGAAATAAAAGCATATATTTTCTTATTCAAATGAAGTAGAGGTTTGAGTTGGACTCTGCCTATTTATTTACATAAAAGCTATGGAATCTCTGTGTATGCAATATGATTAAGTAGGACTCCACAGTGTAGTTTTCAATGAGAGGCTAGAAGGGAAATTTTCACCATGGTCAACGTACATGAATAAAAGTTTAGAGGTAAGTAAACATTGGGGTAGAGCCACCAGAAACATAAGGTTTGGAAGTTTTGGAGAATAAAGAAAAGTAGTCTGATATTTTAAAACAAAGGATCCCACCAGGTCTTAACTGAGTTCAGACCTGTGAAAGATAATTTAGTGCCTGGAAAGGTTGCTGACCCTCATTGTTCTCTCCATATCTGGAGTCATTTTCTCCTTGTTGTTATTTACTGATCACTTTGATGCTTCTGTTTCATAGACCTCGGCTTCCTTAATAAAGCAGAATGTATACAGTATAGGGGGTTATAAGGCTTGGCTCTGCACTTCTCTTTCATAAAGCATAGTTCTTAAGTTACTGAGAATACAACTTTGCAAGCTTAAAATTTAAGAATTGTGACTATAAAGAGACTGTAAAGGATAGGTAATTATGTATTGTGAAATCTCTTAAGACCTTAGGTATGAGGTATGGTTTGTCTTAACACATTTCTAAGGAAGAGATAGCATGGTTCCTAATTTACAAATGAAAATGTTTGAGGTATAACCAGCTTGTATCTCAGATTTGTAATCTGAATTTATATCCACTAGATTATGGAGTTTACAATATTTTTACTCAAGGCTAGAGAACAGAAAATAGCAAACCTAGTGGCACATCACAAAACCAAAACCTATGGCCATGATTAGAAATAAAAAAAGACAGCAAAAATGAGGAGCATGTGATTTTCCTCAAAGACCACAACACAGTTATACTGTCATTGAAACTGTCATTGATGCAGTGGGACAATTTGCTTGCTGTAAAGTACATACTATCTGGTAATAATTTTTCTCATTATCTGTCTATTGCTTCCAATCTCATGCATGATGAACCCACAAACACATTTCCCTTTAGATTTTGTACATTGTTTTTAATTATGTTATATATATTTGCATGCAGTCCATATGTCTATAACACAAAGTCATTTAGTGGAAATGCAGGCCAGTCACTGCCACTGGCATGATGCTCAGTGGTGTAGCAAAAAGTGGGGCGCAAAGTTACGCAATGGACTTTACACAGAAGTTGATTTTCTCTTCTAAAGGTCACTTTGAATGTCTATCCATTGTCAAAAATTGCTAAATATTAACCTAATAGAAAAATAGAACAGTTGAATACAAAACCGAGCAGAGAAAAGTCAAGTGTGGGAGAGAAGTGTGATCTTTCTGTTTAGTGTGAGATGTTCTAGTGTCTTCAAGAACACTGACAAAGGCCATTATTGATCGATCATTTCCCTTGACTCGATGGCCTCACTGAGGAAGATGTGGGAAACACACAGAGATGACACGCAGTGATAAAGAAAAGACAAGCTAAGCATGGAACTCTAAAAACTATGAACTGGGATGGGGACCACGCTTTCACAGAGCCAGACAATTTTTAGAGTGGTTGAGGTAGGCCCTGCAGCTTATGGACACAGTCGGCCATGGGAAGTGGGGAAGCTCCAGGGAAGCCAGGCCATACACATGGGGGTTTACTGGGATAGCTTTATGCAATCCCTGTCATTTCCATGGTACTGATGCTATGTTTGCTGTCCATCCAGTGAAGTGCAGAAATGTACTTCAGAAGTTCAAGGGTGACCTCCCATGCAACCTGCCCAGCTGTGGAAGGGACAGACATGTGAGTACATGAATATTCAGATGCGTGTCTCCCAGCAGGCACTGGAGACAACATTTGAAATGTCAGAAGTCTAGGCTAAATTTTTTCCTACATTTTTTATTAGATTATTGTTAATATATAAAACATAATAAAATGGAGGTTAGCAGACAACTTTGTGGGTTTGGTTCTCTTTTTCCAACTTTACATGGTTCTAGGGGTCAAACTCAGGTGACTGGGCTTACAGTCTTCAGCAGTGAGTCCCTTTAATCCACGGAGGCACCTTGCCAGTCCCGGAATATCTTAAAGCAACTTGAATGATCCAGCAATTCAACTTCTTGATACATTTCAAAAAAAAAAAAAAAAAAAAAAGCCGGGGGCGGGGGGGTAAAAGATTGGGGAAATATTTAGAAAGTCCCAGAGACCTGGAATGAGAGAGGGCCCCCAGGACTCAATGGGGGTGACCTTAGTCAAAATGCTCAACAGTGGGGAGGTGGAACCTGAAGAGACCACCTGCGGTAGATAGACATGGTCCCCAGTGGAGGGATGGGTTCACTCACCTACCCACCTTCAAAATTTTTGACCCAGGAAAAGAAATGCAGGGACAAAAATGGAGCAGAGTCTGAAGGAAAGGCCATCCAGAAACTGGCCCAACCTGGGATCCATCCCATAGGCAGGCACGAATCCCTGACACCATTGCTCATGCTACATTGTGTTTGCAGACAGGACCTTAGCATGGCTGTCCTCTGAGAGGCTCCACCAGTGACTGAGACAGATGCAGATACTTGAAACCGAGCATTAGACTTAGGTCTGGGACTCCTATAGAAGAGTTATGGGAAGGATTGAAGGAGCTGAAGGGGATGGCCACCCCATAGGAAGAACCACAGTGTTAACTAACCTGGAGCCCTAGGAGCTCCTGGAGATGAAGCCACTGACCAAAGAGCATACATAGGCTGGTCTGCAGCCCCTGGCATGTATGTAACGGAGGATTGCCCTATTTGACCTCAGTGGGAAAGGATGCACCTGATCCTGTAAAGACTTGATGCCCCAGGGAAGGGGGATGCCCAGGGGTAGAGTACCCACCCCCTCAGAGGCAAAAGGGAGGGAGGATAAGGTGAAGAACTCTGGGACGGGGACCAGGAAGGGGGGCAAAAATTAAAGCATGTAATGACAAAACACCTAACAAACAAATAAACAACAACAACGAAACTCTGAAAACAAGAGCTGAAGAGATTATATGAATATCATATTCACAGGCAAGGTGTAGCAGGAAGCAATGGGCATGCTTACTGATATGGACTAAATGTGATATGCATATACAAACCACTGTAAAAGGAAAGAAATTCCAGTGCATTCACCAACATAGATAAACCTTGAGAACATTATGTAAATGAAGCAAAATAGTCACAGAAAGACAAACATCTATGTGTATACATGTGTGCATGTACACGTATGCATGTATGGGGGTGGGAAGTGCATTCATACCAGAGATCACAGAATGACCTTCTGGAACTCCACTATGAGTTCCGGGTTGGGACTCAGGTTGTCAGGCTGGGGTGGCAAGTGCTTTTACCCACAGAGCCATCCTGTGGGCCCTCATTTATTAACCCTTAGTTAGACTTTAGAGCAGAGAAAAAGATGGATTTACCCTGTGAAGTTAGCAAACATTTTTAGTAAACATAGAATGTAAGGAGAACTCTATCTCCTTGCTTTTCTTTGCAAATTGCTGAATAGAACATTTGCTAATACTTATGCAGCCTGTGTACTTACTAAATACATTAAATAAACCTCTGGCAACAAACCTCCATAGATTCAGTGGTATAGAATATCTTAAGCTCAGTAATATGATAGTATGTATCCATAATGTATTTGATCATGATAACTCACCTCTTTCCCTCCAACACTTTCTGAATACTACACTGCATGCTTGCGGTTTTCCACATTTAGCCATAAGAAGTTCCAGGTTCTGGAATATTGTCAGTCCCTAGAGAGACTGGCAGAGATCAGTCCTTGCTACTAACACAGAAGTGTGAGAGATACAGCAGCCAAAGGCTGGGGGTTTGCAGGTTAATTTAAGACCATCCAGTAGATTTAATCTGAAGCCTACAAAGCTGCTTTGATATGAGATCGTATATTAATAATATACATTCTTTAATAGTTTGTGTTTAAAATATGATAATTTAAACTGATGACATGGACTATGATTAAGCTGGAGACAGGAATTATTCCCCATACAAATCTGAGAAAGATAGAGAAAGCTGGGTCCTGAGGTGTGCAGAATCAGTGCCTGGCCTTGGATCATGCAATGAGGTAAAAAAGAATTTGTCATTAACTTACCAACTTGCTGTCCCTCTTCAGAATAAGCCACTGTCTGTTTTCTCTCTGCTGATTTTCATTCCCATATCCAGGAGGCATTAGCATTGAGGAAAATAAAATTAAATCTCAAAATTAAAAGCATTACATTATTGACCCTCAAGTAAATTGCATGGAAGCGGTTATCTGCAATCAACTGTGGGTTAAAATGTTACCAAAGTTCCCAGACTCTATCAGGAAGCTCTTTAGCTCAGTCTTGGCCTGACCTCCCCAGGACAAGGCTTTTCTTGCATAATAATGACTGGAATTGCTCTCCATCCTGGTTCCTGCAGACTAGAAGTGCTTGCAGGCCAGAGCATTCTGACAGGCCCAGAGAAACACCCAACAGGGCCAGCTATGCTCCTTTAAAACCTTCGTCTTCCATGAGGATGCTTCATGTCCCTGTAGACTTGAAGATTTGAAAATACCTCCCTGCCTCCAGAGTACCTATCAAAGCTACCAGGAATCAATGTCTACTTGGTATCATGTTAGTATACCTCTCACAAAATAACAACAGCCACAGGGCTGTGTGACTTCTGCACCTACCTGATATCTTTCTGGTCAGCTAGGAAGTGCCTGCAAGGACAGACATGGAAATCTGAGCATGGAGGCCTCTCTGATTAGGGTATTTAAATAAAACATTATCCCGAATCTCATGCATTCACATGTACACACAATCTTAAAACCTGGGTCCAACAAAATATGCTTTATATACTCTAGAGCTTACAGTCACAGGTTGTACTTTTCACAGACCTGTGACAGCAATGGCAACAGGACACCATGGAATTCCATGTGTATTCAACAGAAGGACAGTGTGGATCTGCGCATGGGCACAAAGTACCCCACCTCAGTGTGTGCAATCGCACCTGTCGACTGTGCATATTTCCATGGCAACAGCTAGAGGTACCACAGTGGAGCAATTGACGATTGACAAATGATTGCACTCACCCTTTAACCATTTTGAAATTTACCAGGACCCGTGCTTTCTTGGATTCCTGCTTCTCCATTTCCTTATGTCTTCCTCCTTCTCCATTCACTATGACTTTAAGCTTTGACAGTCATAGCAGGTAATAGTCAATTAAGTGCTGCAAAGATACTCCGAAGCAACTTTGACATCACTGTAGCAATTATCATTAATTTTTCAATTGGCCTTTCTTTAAAGGCCTAGAGCAATTTTATGCTTTATGAGAAAAAATAGGTAAGATGTGAGAGGTTTCTATTGAATAGATTTTATTAAAATAAAATACTACAAAGCACACAGTTTAAAGAACATATTTTTTATGCTGCCGGGTTGGCTTAATAATGCTATTTATTCGAAACTTGATGGAATAGCATTAAAATAATGGTGCACACACAAAAGTCATTAGACTAAGTATTAAAAATGTTATTTCATCCTTTAAGGCATGTAAATAATTTATAGTGTTTACTGACCAAGTACATGATAAATAAAGGAAGACCATAAAAGAAACTGTGCAGTAAAACAAGACAGTTGAACACTGTCTAGGTATGGGCTGCAGATTCCTGCAGAGACTGTTAAACTAAACAGTACTGAGGCATTACTTGTTGCACTTGAATTGAAGAGCACTGGAAGTTTATCATGCTGTGTGGGGCTGCTAAGTCGTTTATTGTCTCTGTGCCTCAATTTTCTAACCTATAGAAGGAGGTCATTTGTGCAATGAGATGAGAGGTATAAAAATGGACTTTGAAAGTACTATTATAGTGACATCAGAGAAAAATGGTGGAGAAATAGACCACAGGCAGATTGTCTATAGGGCTTTGTTAATGTTTATGGTGGAGACATCTCTGTCTCTCTGTCTCTGTCTCTCTGTCTCTCTCTGTCTCTCAGTCTCTCTGTCTCTCTCCATCTCTGTCTCTCTGTCTCTCTGTCTCTCTGTCTCTCTCTCTCTGTCTCTCAGTCTCTCAGTCTCTCTGTCTCTGAATAAGAAGTGCCCACAGTTTCATGTGTTTGAATACTCGGTGTTTGGTATTGTTTTGGAAATTTATGAAAGCTTTCTAAAGTGGGGCCACACCGGAGTAAAGAAATTACTAGGGCTGAGTCTTATGCTTGTAGCCCCACCCCAGGTTTGCTCTGCTCTCTGTCTCCAAGTAACAGGTCCAGCACTATGCTGACCCACCAGGATGAAAGGGATCCCTTCATCTGGGAGCCAAATAAACTCTTCCCCTCCCTCATAAGTTTCTTTTATGACCTGTTCTGTCATAGAGATAAGAATTTGTTGTGTAATTTTGACACATACAATGTGTGGAGACAAGTCAGTATAATAGCAAATCTTTCATCTTAAAGATTTATTGCTTCTCTTGATGGGAGTATTTCTTTTTTTCTGTTTATTTTATTCATTCAGAATATTCATTTATTCTCACGTGTGTGTGTGTGTGTGTGTGTGTGTGTGTGTGTATGCTCACATGCACGCATACACATTTGCTATGCTGTGTACGTGAAGTTCAGAAAGAAGCTTATAGGAATCCATCTATCTTCCCGCCATGTGAGTCTAGGGGTTGACTTATATTTTCTACTTACTTTGAAATGTACAAGTTACTGGCTTCGATCTCCCTAGTGTGCTACAATGCTAAAGCTCCTTTCTAACAATATGTGACACCCAGTCACAAAGCTTCCCTGTTTCCCATCTTCTGTCCACATCCAGCTTCCAATGGCCACCATTCCTATGTCTGGGCATCTGCCTGTTTACCATCCCACCCACACAGGGGTGAAAGCACATGTCATTTTCCTTTCTTTCTCTGACTTTTACATAAGATAATGTCCTTTAGTTCCATGTATGTTGTCATGAGTGACAAAATGCCATATTTAGAGTCAAACGATTTTCCATTTTGATATGTGTGTGTGTGTCTGTGTGTGTGTGTGTGTGTGTGTGTGTGTGTCTGTGTGTGTGTGGGTGTGTGAGTGGCATAATATAACATAGATATTCATTCTTTTTGGAGGAACGAGCTTTGTCATATTCTTTGTATCTGTTCCATTTTCCCTTATTTGATCTTTTCTCCTAATAACTTCCACCATCTTATAATTTTAGTTTGTGTGTGTCACATCTGTTTTGATGCTGTCCCATATCCAGCTCATTTTCTTAATGTACATCAGTTTAAACCTCCAGAAAATGGAAATGTATTGGTTGATATTCCCTTTGGATGCAGTGTCATGCCTGGGACCTTATGTCATTGTATCTTGCTTCTGTGTTTTTTCAAGGAGGACATGGAGGAAACGGGGGGTGGGGGGAGGAGGAGAAGGAGAAAGAGAGGAACAGGAGAATGATTGGCTTTGATGTCAGAGATGTTGAAATTAATTCAAATTTTAGTATGTACATTTTATGTAATTTTAAGTGACATTCTTCATTCATGCACCCATGCATCCTCCCAATACATAATGAGTGTTCATTATGTGTCTGCAACTGTCCTGGGTGCTAAATATAATAGGGAACAAAAGAATGTAATTCATGCCCTCTGTCAGTTTGTATTTAAAATATTCACACAGTTTTCTCCCCCCTCTCTTTGGTATTGAGAGAAATATGCCTAAGAAGTTTAATACTTTTTTCCAAATTCAAAGAGTCCCTATGAAAATAAGAGATTTTAGAAAGTGCCTAGGGAAAGTACTTAAAGTATTGTAAATATTCATATTAAGAGGAATTTATTGTTTCAATAGTGCCTTCCAAAATTTTAGCCTGAGATTATGATAAAAAATAAGTGTATAATAAGAGTATAATTAACTGAACTTTTCAAGTTACCTAAGTTAGAGAGATAAGGTAGATTTATACAATTTGCTTTATTTGCAAGGGTAATTTTTCTCAGCTGATCATATATGCCATAAATTCCTTCTGAATACCACTGGCAAATAAATTACAAAACTGTAGTATTAATTGTTTTAGAGAAGATTTATGAAAATAAGGCTTTTCTGCATGGGATAAACAAAGGGAGTACATAAAGTAATTGCATTTGGACAGGGAGGATGTTCCAATTTAGTTGCAGCTTGGAGGAAGGGTTGGCTGTGGGAAAGAGCAGAGTGAAATGGGAAGGAAGGCCGTGTGTGTGTGTGTGTGTGTGTGTGTGTGTGTGTGTGTGTGCTCGCGCGTTCAGGAAAACAAAGGGACCCCCATGGAGAGAGGGAGGCAACAGATGACAAGGCAGGAAAGCACAGAGACCAGCTAGACAAACACTACTCAGAGCAGCAATGGAAAACTTCAGACTGGAGCTTAACATTTCATTATGGAAATGTGCCTAGGGAGAGAAGGGCATTAAGGAAGTGAGACCCAACTTGAAGCACAGTTCATGTGACTGAAAGACAGTCATGTGACTTTGTGAATGGCAGGAAAGTGACAGTTCTTAGAAATTCACTTACCTTATCTGAACTGAAGAAACCGGCTCTGATTGGACAAGGCACTTTGGCAATGGTCATGAGTTTCCCTTCTGGAAACTGAAGGGATGACATCTCGGAGTGGGTTGTAGGGTTGGAAAAAGAGAAAAGGGTGATTGATAGCGCCTGAGAAGTAAACAGAGCCTCTCCCATGTTTGCTGCATGCCCCAGGCTAAACATGCTGCCCTTGGAGTGAGCATGAATTCTCACCAGGGCGTAGCTGGCCAAGTTTGAACTTAGTACTGGACACAGAGAACATCCCCTTAAAATGCTTCATTTAAAGATAGTCCAAAATAGACAGCTAATCTGTCCTAGAGAAGAGAGGATCAGGGGATTTGGGACATGTAGCAGCTTTCTGGAAACTGTCTTAGAAAGGCCCAATTGTCTTCAAAACTAGAGAACAACTATGTAGGGTGTGACTAACATTATAAACATGGCCATACTGTCCAACATGAACCCAGATGAGAGTGTGGTACAGCAAGAGAAATGCTTGGTGTGGGTACAGCGAGAAATGCTGTTTGTGCCTATGGGAATCTGTGAAGGTAAGACTTAAAGGAGCTAGGGGGACTGGATAAGCAGAGTGAATAGGTGGTTCAAAGACCCAAAGCATGTCAAAAAATTGCAAGTGAGCTTTGAGCTTTTCAAGTAGTGTCAAGGATGTGTTCTGAAGCTAGGCAGAAAGACAGCTATCAGATCATGAAGAAGTTTTTCTGCTGGACTCTGTGCCCTATCCTGGAGGTATGCAGTAGGGTAGAATCTCTAATGTGTTTGAGCAGGAGATGACACAGAAGACCATCCATATTTAAATACACCTATTTAAAGAAGAGGAAGGGCTTTAGCTGTATGGAGAGCTGATGATAGGTAACTGCAAGCTTTGCAGGTCATTACTCACCCTCCTGTCTCGCCCTGAAGCTGGCTGGCATTCTGCTAGTATTTTCTGACTTAAGCCAAATTCTATGGAAACCTCTTTCCTCTATGGGCGTCATTTGGGAGTTGAAACCTACCCCCTCAGGGTATCACTCGAAAATATTCACCCCTCTCCTTGGGGCAACACTGTACAGCAGTCACCTCCTCCACTAGAGGCAGAACTGGACAGAAGTCCTCCCCTAGAGGCAGCATATATATATTACATATGTAATACAGAAAACTGGATCATCACATATATATGTTACTACTGCTTCCATCTGTTTCAACTTAGAAAAATCCAATTTCAGGCAGATTATTATTAGTTTTATTTATGATTATTGTGTATGTTCATGGTGTGTGTGTGTGTGTGTGTGTGTGTGTGTGTGTGCTGGCCAGTGTGAGTGCCTGAGCTCATATGAGACTAAGAAGCCAACTTTTGGAAGTCAGCTCTACCCTTTCAGTGTTACCGGGGTTCTGGGTGTCAAATCGGGGTCATCAGGTTTGTGCAGCAACTGCTTTTCCTGGTTGAGCTGTCTCATTGTCCCCTTGCACTGCACAATGGCCTGAGGACATTTGCACTGCTGTGCAGTCAACCACTGTCATCCACCTCCAGGGGTTCATCATCATCTTCAATTGTGATGCGCTGGATTTGTGGTGAAAGTTGCAGGGACACTGCCATGGATCTGACAGCTGATTTCAGAAGCCTCACATGACTGAGCAGGAAATGAGGTCAGAGCTGGAGCACAAATGAGCAATAATGAAGGAGCCATAGACTGCAATGAACTGAAGTTCAAGTGACTGTAATGCTAGGTTGAAGTATAGTCCTGAAATCAAGAAAGAGAAAATCCTGCCTTCTATACTTCCTAGACTACTTGAAGTAATGTATGCAGAAAGGATAAAAAAAATCAAAAGCATCATGGGAGATAAAGAAAAATGTTAATTAGGGCTTGGTAAAAACAAAAATTAACACCTGTTGTGAGAGACGTCATCTTAACTTCTGACGCTATTTAAAGAATGTGGAAGGCACATACCTCAGACAGAGAGAGAGAAAAAAAGACATCGTGATTCAGTGAAATAACTGATGATAATGGTGGCCACTGAGGAAGAACACTGCCTCAGGAAGCAGCTAGTGATACCTGGTGGCACAGAACCAAACAATTAGTGACTTCTTAGACAATATGGAGCTAAGGTTCATTCCAACTGAGTTTTGTTTAGAATTCTTTTGGTTGGGACAGAAAACCAAACCATACCCAGTAATAGTTTCTCAAGTATGAAAGAAAATGATAGAAGTCGTATTTGAGAAATGGCGTGTGGTGAGAGGCAAGGCTGAAGAGTAAAGGTTAAGAAGGGTGGGGCTCAGTCCGTCTCTCATAGCCACCCCTCCCACACTGCCTGGTCCGACTGTCCAGTGTGCTCCCTCTTTTTCTCATTGGTTGAGTGCAGTGGGTAAGAAGTGCGAAGACTGGAGACTGCTGTCCGAGTCTTAACAAGCCTGTTTCAAAAGCCCTCCAAAGAGGCTTCATTATCATTTAACTCTGACCAAGAGGAAAAACAAAACGATAAGAAAATTGAATCGAGTTGTTAAATTGTGAACCCTTTTA
This sequence comes from Arvicanthis niloticus, assembly GCF_011762505.2. Lineage (NCBI taxonomy): Eukaryota > Metazoa > Chordata > Mammalia > Rodentia > Muridae > Arvicanthis > Arvicanthis niloticus. The sequence continues at coordinate 4,543,553 of NC_047675.1, read as the reverse complement.
AACAGTGAGTCTTAACCATGAAAGTTTCAGTGTGACATAGGACACACTTCCTGTCCTGACTTGAGTGACACTGATGACCAGAGCAGAAGTGAAGACACTGGTTGAGCAATCCTGTGGAGCAAGCTCAAAGGAAGCAGAACTGTTTGGAGTTTACCTGGAAGTGTCACAGTGGATGTGAGAGCATAGTTGGGGACCACTGTGAAATTCTTGTTACCCACAGCCTGGCCAGGAATGCAGCACATGAAGTAAGGCTTTTCTCTTCTGAGAAAGCTTGGAAAGCTTTGAGGCAAGGTCAGTGGTGTGTAGCAGGTCAGGTCACAGCAAACATTTGTGGCTGTGTCTGAAAGCCAGAGTGGCCCAGGAATCTGCGGGTCATGGAGAACAGCCTGGGAGTTAGTGGAAAAGTCCACTCTCTATTCTACAGATGAGAAGGTCGAACCTGGAGAGGAAATGGCAGAAAGTCCTGGCATGAGGTCCTGTTTCTCCGAAGCACACTTTCCTTCTGTACAGGACTCACTAGGCACCTTACGTGCTCACTCATGGTTTGAGAAGGACCAAGGCTTGACCACTATGAGTAGGACTAGTATCCCCAACACCAGTTCACACAGGTCTTTGCAAGGATTTCCTACTGAGGAATTTTCTGTTTTAATAGTGGTATTAGCTTTTAGATTTGTTGAATCTGGTGTCACTGTGTGAGTGTCCTCGCTGCAACTCTAGCTCTAGCTTTTGTCTGTTTCTCTCTTTCTCATTCCTGGAGACCAGGAGGTGAGCAGTTTCCTCCACACTGTGGTCTTGCCATGATTTTCTTCCTCCCCACAGGGACAAATACACCCCCTTCCTTTGACGGGATCATTTCTGATATTTTTGTCACAGTAAAAGATGAATAACCATGTATTGCAATTTTCATGAACTTTACATTTATGAAGCAATTCCTCAAGTTCTGGGAGAGAATTGGTGTGAGAACAGAGAACAGCATGTGCCTCCAGTAGACGCCGTCTCCCAAGTCTTGTCTGTATCTCTTCTCTCTCTAAGGCTGACTTAAAATCAGGGCAAAGGCATGAGGAATGGAGGCAGGCATCAGAATGAGTGTCTGCTCACACTGCTTTTGCATAACCTGCTGTAGAAGATGATGGTGATCACGATGACAGAGATGATGATGACAATCACGATTATGATGGTAGAGATAATAGCAGTGGTGAAAACAGTCAGTGGAGGTGGGTCTGTTCGGCTATTCTGACAATGTAGTCAGAGTGCCGAGATAACTAACGAAATGAAAGCTGAAGCCTGTGCACTCTCGTGCTTCTCTGAAAAGCCATAAGGAGAAAGTCAAATGTTTGAATGTTTCATTATATTTTATATTTCATAACGTGCTGCAGGGTACAGAAAGAATAAAAAGTAATGGTTAAAGAGACTGGAGGAGCAGGAGTGCTGAGTTCTGGAATTGAAGATGACCATCAGCCTTGCTTATGGTAGATAAATAGTACACTATAAAAGCCTTGGGAAGGAAAAGGGCAGTAAACAGAGTCTGGCCCTGACAGCAAATCTAATCAGCTCTATGGCAGAACCCAGTTGGGCTAAATGAGAGACAACCTTGCTTCCTTCTCAAACACTGATGCTGGAGCTCAGAACAGAGCTGCTGTTCGAGTAACTTTGCTACGGAATATGGCAGTGGCTACAGAAAGGACGGGCCTGTCTCACTGTGAGTTATAGATGAAACACTGCCAGACGACTGGGACTCATGGGAAAGAGACAGTGCTTCAAAATACCTGTTGTCTTCCTCCCACGCCTTTTAATAGGGAACACAGATCTGCTCAGTGACCCAGGCATGAGCCAGCTAGCTTGGAGTCTGATCATAGGCTAGGAGAAGGCGTGCCATTCCAGGACAGCTGTCTAGCAACTTCTAAATACTTCATTTTCTCTGTGTGCCTATCTGCTTCGCAGGATGGGCTTAAAGCTTGGATAAGAAATGTCTCCTGAAGGCTCATGTAGTGAAGTATCCAAGGCAACAACATTCAGAGGTGGGGCTTTGAGAGTGATGGGACTGTGAGGGCAGGGCTTTGAGAGTGATAGAATCCTGAGGATTCTGATCTCATCAGTGTGTTAGTACACTGATGGGTTCAAGATCTGATGAAGTATTGAGAGACGATGGTAACTCAGCCAAGGGCAGTGTCTGTAGCGACTATATCTTGTCTCTGCTCTTCTCCTGGCTCTCCATGTGTCACAAGATATGCTACCACATGCCTTCCTTCATGGTATTCTATCCCAGCACAGCCCAGCAACACAGAACCAAATGAGCATGTGTTGAAACCCATAGAACCAAAAGGATTCCAAGTTGATTTTCTTAAGAACTTTGTTACAAGCATGAAAATTGGCTTAACCCAGGTGACAAGTATCTTCTTTACTGGCCAATGATATTTCTTGGTTAATGTTGGAATGAATGTTAATATTATAAAATATGAAAAAACACATTTTTCCTGTAATAGTTTGTATATGCTCAGCCCAGGGAGCGGCACTATTAGAAGATGTGGCCCTGTTGGAGTAGGTGTGTCACTGTGGGTATTGGCTGTAAGACCCTCAGCCTAACTGCCTAGAAGTGTATTCTGCCAGCAGCCTTCAGATGAAGATGTAAAAATATTAGCTCCTTCTGCACCATGCCTGTTTGGACACTGCCATGCTCCTGCCTTGGTGAAAATGGACTAAACCTCTAAAACTGCAAGCCAACCCCAATTAAATGTTGTCATTTATAAGACTTGCCTTGGTAATAGTATCTGTCCACAGCAGTAAAACCATAACTGTGACATCTCCTCTCTGACAATGTTTTTCAACCAAAAAGGCTATATTTTAGGTGAATTAAAACAATTTGGGTGACATATATTGCCCTAGGTGACTCAGAAAACAGAGTATTTAGAAATCAGATAAAATGGTTTGTCTTTGATAATTTTAAGTCACATGTGATGTATTTTACAGCTTATATAATAAGTATTATCATATATGCACATGAGCGTGTAAAGGCATTCAACCATATTTTTTAAATACTGAAATAATAATTACTATGGTGTGTACAGTGCTCCCAATTCTATTTGATTCTCTCTCATATTCTCATATATTAGGTAAGTATATTTGGGCAGCTGTTGGCAAACCCTTGAATTAGAGCACATAAAAGGCCATACCGGAGCATCTGTGCTCTATCTGACATGCTGCCTCAAAGCTGCAGAGTGTATAAATGAGTGCTAAAGGGGTTTCCACGGAGCTTAATATGTTCTAAAATGACTAAATACCAATCATCATCAATACCATCCGGTAATCATTTTCCTTTGGAGCAGGCATCTAATTTCTCTCTGTGTTTGTTTCTTACCTATCAAACAATGTTCTATTGGCTCTGCTACCTTTCATTTGTTTCGTTAACTGGGATTAAAGATTCTCTAGAATAATGTGAAGTGTACGCAACGTACTTGGCAGCTTTCTCATTGGTTCGCATCTGGGTTGCCTCGCCATTTCTTTGACAATGCAAAGTATTTCACATTCATTACCTTTTGCTATGCTATCTATATCCCTGGGAGTAGCAGCTTCCAGTATGAAATTATAGATGAGGCATAGAAAGACAGGCTGCCAGCTCAACATCAGGTTTCTAAAACTCCAAAACCTGAGACATTATACAACAGGAAGTGGAATGAGGAGGAGACCGTTTAGGTAGGTTGGCTCAGCTGCAGAAACCCTGAATCTGAGTTCTAACAGCCTCTTTCTTATGCGCTGTGTACCTGCGTACCTGGAAATACTATGATTTGGAGAAGTACTTGTACAAAAGGCAGAAAAAAAAATCATATAATTGGGGACATAAAAACAGTATAAGGAGAGTATGAATTTACATCTTTTTAAGCTTCTGGGCAGTCACTTTCTTTCAGAGGCTCCTTCCTCACAGGGCTGTGGGACTTTCATACAGTAGACAAAGCAAGCCAGAAGAGACTGGAACTGCAATGTTGATAGAGGACAAAGAACTACCTAGGCTGCCTAGAGCGCAGAAAGGAGAGACAACTAGGGTCAAAGGATAGATCTAAGAGAATGGACAATAAGAAAATGAGAACACAGGGAGAGACAGTTCTGGGAAAAGGGAGGGCAGGGAGTGCAGGCTAGAGAGACAGTGACTGATCTCTTAGTTTTACTTCTGAAGAGGTGAGGGTGCTTCATGATGCCTCACTGTTGGCTCATTTTTTGGAATTTAGCTTCCACTCTCGCTGGCATCCATATAAATTCTAATTTAACTGCTTGTTCAACATTTCCGTTTCTACTTAGGTTATCAAAGGAGTGAAGTAAATCTCCATGTATATTTCCTCTGCTGGTTTCTGATGAGATTGCAGAGTGGTTCACTCTTGTTTGCATTAGGAGAGTCTGAAGGTTGTCTCCCTGCTGCTAAGGAGGCTCAGTGATACATGGCTTGTCTTCTGAAGGAAAATCATTCTGTTTATTACTTGAATTCTTATAGAGTGAGAAACATTCCTCCATGGGAGCATGGGGTATTACGGTTTGGTATGTGTGACACCCCACTACACACACACACACACACACACACACACACACACACACACACCACACACACACACACAAAGATGCCCCAGATATTCACTTGTTAAAGAGTTCTTTGCCAGCTGGTGGAGCTTTTAGAAAGTGATTGGATTGTGAGGGCTCTGAATTGGTGAAACAATTTATTGAGAGATTAGTTATTTTATAATGTTGTTAGGAGGTGATAAGAACCAGGACACAGCACCTAGTTGGAGGAAGAATGTCACTAAGGATATGCATTTGAAGAGAGTGTCTTGTCCTTAGTGTGCTGCCTTCTCCTCAACATCTTTCTTTTCCTCCCCTGCTCCCATGGCTCTAGGCAGGCACCAGCTAAACCTCTCCAAACTTAATGAGCAATTTAGGTGACATCTTTAGCAATAGAGAATTGTCAGTTTCTGCAGATCCACCAATAGCCTTGTCAATAACCTGGGTTGTTCTGGGATTCACATTGGCCAAGAACTCAATTAGGTTTAACCTACTCTTGGTTCTAGAAAATTCGTTTGCTGATAAGAGATGTCCAGTTGAGGTTTGTCACTCTCTTTATTTGACAGCTCCATTTAGACCACCTTCATATACGTATATATTTTAGGAAGTATCCACTATGTTGCATTTCCATATGATCCCTCAAATGACCCTTATGTTTATTGTTCCTATGTGTATCTTCCAACCTCTCAACACACACCTTGCTCTATCTTGGATGACACCAAGGAGTCAACATCATCTAGACACAAAAGGACTGGAACACATAGGAACTCACAGAAACAGTGGCGGCATGCCCAGACCCAGGTGGGGAACTATTGCTGAAAGGAGAAGAAACTGGGGTAGCAATCCCTGACTCAGAGGCCATCTCTAGCTGATAGTCAATTGCAAATGAAGAATTACTTTCCTCCAAGGTTGCCTGACTAGGGAAACAGACTACTATTAAGGAGAGGCCCTATGCCCAGCAGTAGGTGGTCCACACAAAACAAACTCAGTGGCATGGTTGGAGCTTCCTTGTTTCAGGGCACTTTTCAAAGACCTTACAGGTCCTTTGAGTATATACAATGTGGCTTCTGGCTTTATGTTTTATGGGGTTTCCCTGTGTTAAAACAGTGTATCTCTGTTGTGTTTCTTGTGTTTTTTCCTTGGCTTTTGTTCTTGTTTGTTTGTTTTCTCTTATTCCAATTTGTTTGTTTTTGTTTTATTTTATCGTATTATTATTATTTCTTAAATGCCTCTTTGCTTTCTGAGACAGAAAGGTGTGACTCTTGATGGGATGGGAGGGAAGAAGGGACTGGGAGGAGTAGGGGAAGGAAACTGTTATCAGAATATGTTGTATGAAATAAACATATTTTCAGTAAAAGAAAGCGAAAGAAAGAAAAGAACCGCTGCCTAAATCATGCCTCCTTCTTCCGATGGTATGGATGCTATTTTGACTCTCAAATGCTGAGGTTGAAAAGACAATGGAGTTTGCTATGAAACCGAATTTCCCCAGGAATGCCACATGACCGCAGGCTATTAATTATCCAGCTTTACTGTTATCTTTTGTTCAGAACAATAGTGCTCCCAAGGTCCCAGGGAACTTTTCTCCCATACAATTATGTCGGGTTTTGATTAAGCATCATAGTATACAGTTCATTAACAATGTATCTTAAAATGAGTTTTTGATTGAACACTTTTATTGGTCATTTACTATAATGGATGGTTTTTGCTGAAATTTCACATAGCACATTTGCCAAGACAGTTACAATATTTTTTCTTATGTATCACTATGCAACCCACCCTCACGGAAAAACCCAATTTTATTTAAGAAGAAAACACTAACTTTCAAAAATTAGATATTGATCTATGCCAAGGCACTTGCTCTTCTCATAGTTTAATTAGAAAACCAAATCTATTGATATTGAACAAAAGAAAAGTTTGGGAAATTTGATAATATGATTAATCTGTCTCATTTCCCCCTAGCATCCAAGTCAGGCTTCAGGGAAGTAAATCAACTCATCAAGATGGTCAGGGGCTCGCCTGATTCTCAGGCCAGTTACTAAGTTTCTCTAGTTTTTTGGTAAAAAGAAACTGAATCAGGTATCCTTAAATATTTTCATTTATTGGAATGTTCCTTGTTTCTTTATTTCTCTAATACTGGCTACTAAATGAAAGCCCCCCAAAACCTACTTTAATCGGAAAATAAAAGATTTGGGAAATAATATAATTTTTATTACTATTATTGTTGTAAATTTTGGGGGTTTTGTTTTGTTCTTTATAACACAGAATCCCATTCCATAGTCCAATCTGGCTTTGAGCTCAATATGCAGTCCAATCAGACCTTCAAGTTATAATAAGTCTCTTGTCTCAGCCTCTTGAGTGCTGGGATTACAGACATATGCCTTCATGTATGGCTCAAATTTACAAAAGTTTAGTTTATAGTTCTGATGTTTGTCATACTAACATGATAGACTATAAAGCTGTATAGTTCAAATGTACACACTTCCATGAAATCCAGAAACTGAACAATGAAAATGTAGTGAACTATTCAGACACAGAATATGTGTAGCCAAATGTTCTCCATCTCCTGGGCTTCAAAGAAAGAGAATTCTAAATCTAAAGATGGAAAGTCTGAATTGTGTCTACCAGAAAAGAGTATTGTCTTTCTCTTCTTCCCCCCATTCATTCTCCCTCATCCTCCCTCCTCTTCCTGCTCTTCCCTCCCTCCCCTCTCTCTTGCTCCCACTCCCTCTTTCTTCTCCCCTCCCTATTAAAGTCTCTTAACACCAGTGAAACACGAATCACTGAAAGGAACAAAAATGTGTCTTGTCTCTACTAGATTATGATTGCCTGTTCATTATTCCTCTATGACATTCAGTGGACTTGGTTACTTTGTGAAATATTTTACAAAAATCTATATTTAAAAAATGCCTAGCATACAGAAGGCTTGTACAAAATAGTCATGTGTTCTTAGTGTCAATTTGCTCATACACGAGATGAGTTTAATCTACAATATAATAAGTAAGTAAGATCTTTTGGGCAACTGCAAAGAATTCATTGTGACATCCTAGTTAATTCAACAAGTAACAGATAAGCTTGCCAGAGCTATGAGCATTGGTCATTACAACTTTCCTGAACAAATCCTGACTTATTCATGTTTCTAGCTAAGATAACACAGTAACACACACAAATATATCACAGTTCCTTTGAACCCTTTTACATCATTAACTATTGCTTGGACCAATACACATTCTATATGAGCTACACATACCCATAGTCTCCAGTGTTTTACCTGCAGATTTCCTGAGGATAATCTTTCAACAGCTCATGCTGAAAGGCTGTCATCTTGATGTGGAGAAGTACAATGAACCCTTGAGATCCTGTTGCGAATCATATTGTCATCAGTGAAGGATGGCTTCACAGACAACTAAATGCCAGCTTGCTTCAGCAGAATCCTACAGTGAAGGCTGTCTATCTAGTGTGCCCACAGAGAGCTTCAATTTTTATCTAAATTGTCATTTGGGGCCCTCCCAGCCTAGCTCTCCATAATTAGCAATATAAATGGAGTTTAATGGGAGATAATATAAAGATAAAAGAACGACTTGGTTTATAAGAAATCCAAGCACTGGGCATATTTTAATAAACATTTAAGTTATTATTATCATAAACCCCACTTGACAGCCTAGCATGATTGTGAAGCTGCAGAGATGGGTTAAATTAATTCAAATATCCCAGCTTTGTGATCTTGGACAATGATTTTACCCCTGCTAAACCACTGTTTCATTACTGAAACGGAAATGAGAATTCATTTCTCACTTGCATTGTTATGAAATTTAAATTAAAAACTTCATGTTTCATGGTTTTCCATTAGACTCACCATAGAGGACATGTTCAATAACCAAACTACTAACATTAGTTTAAGACATGGTGTGAATACTCACAAACTCCACTCAACAATAACAGTACGTTGTTGAAACTTTGGGACAGATCAGGCTGAGAAGCTAATCCAGTAGAGTTTATTTTGGTGACTCTTTAATCTATTTACCTATAAGGCCACATGCTGATCATCTCTGGAGTCTTGATTGACCTGGATATTAATGTGGACAGATGTTTGCATTTTCTGTTTTTAGTTGTAAAGTATATGTATATAATAACAAAACATATTTATCAGTGACATGTCTGTAATTGCCAGCTAATAGTTTGTGTACAAATTTAGCCACATCAGAACAGGAAGAAGTGAATTCTTTCTGAACACGTACTTCCCATTTAACTATAAACATCTATTCTCTCATTTATCATCAGCATACTATTACATAATTGTTTTGCATAGTAGATGATTTTAACTTCTAACCTTATGAACATCTTTTTAAATCTTTTATAGAGAAGAATAGCTTTAGAGTTAAATTCTCATAGATTGAATATACAAAGTAAACTTTGGGGATCAAGGTAAGATACAGTATTTTGTCAGTCTAAGGATGTGAGAGACTGCATTCTCTGTATACTTCAACAATGCAATCAGCCTGTAGACAGTTATTTGAGGAGTAAAGCCCAAGGTACATCCCAAGGCACATCCCAGCTCACCTAGTGAATCAACTGTTACTGGGTTTTGGGGACTTTTCTTATATTCTGTGAGCATGAGAAGAATTTTTAATTGGTTTGTTTATTTCCTTACCCAATGCCAGCCATGTCTGAAATAAAAACAGAACCAAAACAGCCTCGTGGCTGTCTTAGATGCTTCCAGCTGTTTATCTCCTAGGAAAGCTTCTTAAGAGGAAGAAAGGAAATATAAACAGCCTATGGTTTTGTATTGGCTCTAAAGCAATGACCAAATTTTACATGGTATGCTCCTTTAACAAATTTTCTCACTTTGTTTGTTTCCTCATTTGGTTGTGTTTTTTGAACATTCAGTTGCTTGGTTTTCTAACCACAAAGAACCCAAAAATCTCTCAAAAACAAACAAACAAAAAAAAAAACAAAAAAAAAAAAAAAAAAAAAAAAACAAAACTCTTCACATAAGCATGTGATCAAGGCCACACCCACACACCAGGCTGAGCATTCACAGTAACATCCAACAAAGGTCTGTCTTGGGTCTTATTCAATCACCGAGAACAGATGAGAAATACTCTCTGTGAACTTCTTAGGAACCACAGTAACGCCCCGGTGGGCAACCTACTGGACTTTCCACCCCATTCTCCAGCCTGAGATGAGAGGCTATTAAAACACATTGCTATAAACTCATGATTTTAAGAGCCGTTTCTTCAGAAAAGTCTGGGCCAAGCATTCCAGAATATATTATCGCTTCAAACACAGATTCTCACTGACAACATTTTGTGGGCATCCATTTCATATTAATATTAAGCCAAAGAAATAATGGTCCTTGTTTCTTTCCTTTAAAATGACAGGAATAGTGGGTACTTGTTCCTTCTGAAAAACAGGAAATATCTACGCCAGCGGCATCCACACTGGGACCGTTCCTGCCTTGCTTCAGTTATCCTTTGAACCTTGCCAACTTCTCCATGATGCATCTGTCTACCAGCAAGGAAGAGGCTTGTGTGAGCGATCTGCTTGTAAAGGTTATCTCAGGAGCAAATGATAAGCAGTTCTGCTTTATGAAAAGTCGTAAAGGGCTGTGTAACTGGATAGGCAAGCAGAAAATGGGGCATCTGCTGATTATTTTTTCAAATTAGGAACAGAATGTTTCAGAATTGGGACTTAATCCTTCATAAGCCAGGCCTAACCTAATAAGTACTCTTTGGTTCTCTTTTCTCCCACCTTGAAGCCATGAGTGTTCAGTGCCTGGTATCTCTATGAGATTCCCAGAATCCTTGAGGTTCTCATCCACCATATAACATACAAGGGGTGAGAGTATGGGCCAAGGGCATAGAAGCCAGGAACGGCTTTCTTGCATGGATTTATTATCAAGGCTTAGAGAGACTTCCTCTTGGTACCTTCACCAACATATTAAGTGTCATATTTTATTTTGTCCATTCTATTGAAGCTAGCATGGTCATAGCCCCAAATCGTGCCCCAGGGTCTGCATATCTATAAACACAATAAAAAGAATTGCAGAGGCTTCCATTTGTTCTGTTAATTCAGAGAGCCCTGTAGGGAGACCCAAGATCAACAGAGCCCTGGCTGTCTTCCTCTCACTTCTTGCCAGCTTTCATTGCCCCAAATTTGCCTCTTCCTTTGTTCATCTTCCTGCTGAGGCTCTTAGCTGCTTGAGTCTCATCATCTCTTCTCATGTCTCATGGTGACTAAAATAACCATAGTGACAGGACAGTTTCACTGTGAAACTTTACCTACCTGACCTTCAAGGCAATGAAAGGAGTCCCAGAGCTCATAGAAACATCTCTGCAACTGCTTGTGCTTCTCTCTCTCTCTCTCTCTCTCTCTCTCTCTCTCTCTCTCTCTCTCTCTCTCTCTCTCTCTCTCCCTCTCTCCTCACCCCATGGTATAAAGGTGAAGAGCTTTATAAATTATTTGGACATAGGTTTAAATTCTAGAAGAGTCTAAGTAGCCCCATACTTTCCCACTGTATTGTTTTATGTTCATTTTTCACTTGTGTGTCAAATCAGCATGTGCATGTACTTATGTATGTGTGTACACCTGCATGATAGAGAATGGATAATTTTTGAAAGCCAAGGTTAGAATGATAAACTCAATGAAAGAGTTCAACTCTCAGTGAAACCTCAAATCACCATCATTCCTCCATGATGTTGATTAAATTCTGCATGAGATCTGTGGTTTTGAACTCTGAAAAGCTACTTGGTTGGGACCGAGTGTCTCTTTATAACAGCAGCCAGACCACGGACACATAACATTTTCTTCCTGATGATGTTCTTCAGATGCTGTCTTTTGTGGATGAGACACCATTCATCTATTCGTTCAGCTGCAAGATGTTTCAGCTATAGAAAGGAAGTTTCCCAAATGAGATAGATTCTATACTTATTAAAAATAAATCTTTTGCTTTTCCTGAATTTTCTATTCTTTTTATTATCAGCACTAATACAGAAGAAAAGTATGAGAATGGAAAAATTAAAGTACAAAATAAAAGAAATGTTGGCATTCAGACCTTGTTAATGTTTGTATTTTAAAGACCCTAAAAGGTACATATGCCAATGAAAGGCACCATTAAATGTAACAGAACCTCTAACAGGTGGTGCGTGGTGGGGAGGAAGTTAGATTATTTGAGTTGTGACCTTGAAGAGGAATCAGGAGCCTATTATTTTTTTGTTCTTTTAAAGGCCCGAGAGGACTAAACTTTATCATGCCCCATTCTTTCATGGTGAATTGTGTCTCTACTAAGCAATGAGCCTAGCTGGCTTTAGATGGAACTTTCATGATGGCATCTCTCTCTTTTTTTTTTTTTTTTTAATTTTCCTTAAGTGTTTGTCAGAATAAGCATCTTTTGATGAAATAAAATAAATTATTATGCCTACTGATAAAAAGAACTGCTTCCTCTCAAGAATGTTGACCTAGTGTAAAGTCAGCTAGATGTTCGAGAACTTTCTGTGACAACTTCTGTGACTAACCTCCAAGAGGGCCCTGTTGTCTGTGACTATGCTACTCTTTATAATCCCTGTTCTTGCCTTGCTGGATTGGCCATGTGTTTCCTAACTGAAGATAAATGAAGTTAATGTTGGTGCAAGTACAGAAGGACTTTTTCATTAGAAAGTCTATTTCTACGATGATCAATGGCCCATCTAAATTGAATAATGGCTAGAAGAGAGGTACAATGCACAAGGACTCCCCATCTGATTGCTCACTTTTGTCTGGTTATTTTTGAAAGTCTTTGAGTTGGATCCAAGAACTTCCTAATAATGTGTGTGTGTGTGTGTGTGTGTGTACCATACATATTTATGTCCATTTTAACTGCTAGTATTGGACTCACAGGGGGAGTAGTCTTCATCTACATTCCACATACCTGCCTACTGTGTATCCCTGTGCTTCATGACTGACAGTCCCTACCCTGTACTGAGAAACCATCTGTCTCCACAGCTCGCCCACACCAGGATGGAGTTATTGTCAATGTGGCAGCCAGGACTGCAGCAACAGGCACCAGTGCCAGACAATGCAGGTGGTCGGGCTCACTGAGAGTCACCAAAGAGACTCAGAGAAGAGCAGCAGTTGGTGAGTGGGGTAAAATGCATGGAAAGGCATCATGAGCTACCTCAGTCTGATGAAGCCTTATTCAAGTGCACAATGAACCCTAGAATGGATTCATTAATGCTGATTCATAGAGATTGCAACACAGTGTAGTGTGAGACTGTAGTCACTGAAAGCTTTCTATGAGATGTGGCACCATGAGCTTTGGATACATTCCATAATTTAGTCTCCATAAAAAACCCCGTGAAGAAGGCATTATTATTATCCTTATTTATAGAGAGAAAATGTAAAAATTAATTATTGAACAGAGTTTACCCAGAAAATGAGGGATAAATTAGAATGTATCCCAGCAGCTTAGCTCCAGTGTCCGAATTGTTTCCCAGCAGATTTCAATGCTTTTCCTGTCTTGGTAGCAATGTTCTTATGGTATTTATATCTAACCCTAGGGTTTTTATTATACTTAGAAAAAAGACAATGAAACACTCTCAGTATTTTCTTCCAAAATGACTCCTTAAAAATCACCAGATTACCCCTGTTCCATTAATTTCATTTATCCACAAATCTCATTTTTTCTTGCAGGTGAATAAAATTGTATCATGTATGTGTGCCACATCTTATTATCTACTCATCTGTTGATAGACACTAGACTTCTTTAATTTCCTAGCTGTTGTGAATAGAAGAGCAATGGACACAGATAAGCAAGCATCTCTGAAATCAGATACAGTGTCCTTTGGGTATGCACTCTGGTTTGGTATAGCTGGGTTACATGGTAGGCCTATTTCTAACATTTTGAGGAGACTCAATACTGATTCTCATACTGATTGCACAAGTTTAAATTCAGACTAACAGTGAATAAAAATTTCTTTTATCTATAGTCTCACAAGTGTCTCATTTGAAATGTTTAATAATAGTTGCCCTTTGATAATTAATAATAGCCATTCTGACTGCAATTAAATTGGTTTTAATTTGTATTTCTCTGAAGCTAATGATGTTAAACACTTTTAAAGGTGTTTATTGGTTATTAACACTTCTTGTTTTACAATTTTTCTATTCAGTTTCAGATTCCATTTTAATTGGGTTGTTTGTTGTTTTATGTTTAGCTTTTAGAGTTCTTTGCAATTCTAGATATTAATCTTCTGTTGGATATGCAGATGGCAAATACAAATATATACAAATGCAAATCTTCAACTCTGTAGGCTGCTTTATCACTCAATTGGTTATTTCTTTGGCTGTACATTTAACTACATAAGGTCACATTTGTTAACTGTTGGCACTAATTCCAGAGTTACAAGAGTCCCATTTAAAAAGTTCTTGTACCACAGAAGATCCTAGTTAGCACAAACAATCTCAGGCAAAATTCCAAAGCCAAACAAGCAAACAAAACCAATGCTGGAGTGATTGTACTCCAGACCTAAAGATACACTACAGAACCGTAGTAATAAAAATAATATGGTTTTGGCACAAAACAGCTATGTAGATCAATGGGAAAAAATCAAAGACCAAGCAAGAGCACATGTGACTTCATCTACTTAATATTTGCCAACAATGCTCTAAGCACATGACAGGAAGTAAAAGAAACCTTCTTCAACAAATAGTGCTAGGAAAACTGGGTATTTACATTCAGAAAATGAAACTAGACCCATTTCTATCATCTTATATAAAAACTAACTCCAAATGGATCAAAGATATAAACCTGAAACTTTGAAACTGCTAGAAGAAACTCTAGGCAGTACCCTACATGATTTAGGTGTATGAAGAAATTCCCAACTCCATTAGCCGAGAATTAAAGTCAACAATTGGAAAGTTGGGTTTTGTGAAACTAAAATACTTCCACACAGTTAAAGAGAGAATCAATTGGATGAAGAGGAAAGTTACAAGATGGGAGAGAAGCTTCTGAGCTCTACAACTCTCAGAACAGTAATATACAGAACCATGCAAATAACTCAACAGGGTCAATAAAACAAATGACCTATTCCTATAAAATGGACCCGAGACCTGAACAGAGTACTCTCAATAAAGGGGAAAAATGGCTAAAAAGTAGCTCAAAAACTGTTCATTTTCCCTGGCACTTAGGGGAATTTAAAACAAAACAGGTGAGATTTCTTCTTGTTCCAACTAGAATGGCAAAGATCAACACACTGACAAGTCCTGGAGGGGCTGTAATGAACAGCTCCTCCACCCCCAATGTATTGTAGGGGAGACTGAAAACTGGTTTGATCACTGTTGAGATCAGTGTGGAGAGCTCTGAAAATTCTAAAAGTAAATCTACCATATGACCCAGCTATACCCATCCTTGGCAAACGTCCAAGGGAATTGGCTTCATACTCAATAGCTCCTTGCGCAGACATGTTAATGGCTGCTCTATTCACAGCACCTTGAAAGTGAAAACAACTAAATTATCCTACAATTGATAAATGGATAATGAAAATATGGTGCATATATACTATGTAATACTGTTCAGTGGCAAAGAAAAATGAAATCATGAACTTTGTAGGTAAATGAGTGGAACTAGAAAAGATCATATTGAACGAGGTCACCCAGATGCAGAAAGATGAACATCACATATTCTTTTATTTGAGGCTCCTAGCTCCAATTGTTCAGATGTGAGTACACAGCCTGTAGTAACTACAGAGATCAGCAAAGGAAAATGGCACCATGGCCAGTATAAGGAGGTTGGAGAATAGTAGAGAGGGTAACTGCGGGGTACAAGCGGTCCAATCAGGGAAAGGAAAAAAGAAACTCCTTAGGGAGTGAGAGAGAACTAAATACAGAATAAGGTAGGGAGGGGATGAAGGGAAATGGCAGGATGCAAGTGATCTGAGAGGGGAAATGGTAACAGTGGGAGCTCCTAAAAGAGAAAGGAGATAAATACAAAAGAAAGTAAGAGGAGCTCAAATGGAGAATAGCAGAATACAAGTGGTTGGTAGGTAGAAAGAGAAGGAGTAGCTTCATACGGAAGGGAAGAGAGGTCAAGAAAATGAGAGCAGTGGGTAAAATAGCAATATGGATGGCTGAAAATGCTAGAAGGAATTGTACTAGTAACTAGTTACCCCCCCAAATCCTAATATACATGTAATTGTGTGTATATACATATACATGTATGTATACATATATAGTATATACATATGAATATATGTGAAACTATATATAACTATATCATATAACTGTATACATATAACTATAAATAACTATATATAACTACATATATAAAATACATAATAGATAGATATAACTATAGAGGTAGAGGTAGCAATAGAGATATAATCCTTTTAAATGAACTTTTTCTCATATGGGCTAATGGTGCTTTCCCTATGAAATGAAGGCCACCTAGCAAAAGCCATAATACCAGACCTGAGAAGTGTTCATTTGGGTTGTTGGCCAAGGCTGTAAGAGACTCCAGAGCATGCAGCCTTATTGCTGTTGTCCTTGGTTACCTCCCAGAGGTGAGAGATAATTCCATACTGCTGAAGTTATCATGCAATTCATAAACAGGACCCAGAGAAACCTGAGATGGAACTTTCCTGAATGTCTCCCTCCAGAAGGCATCATGAAATCTTTTGAAAGAAGGAGACAACAAAAAGTACAAGAGTGGACCTCAGAATAATACTGGCTCCTGCCATTCCTCCTAGTTGCCCACCAAAACAGGATAAGGCCTTCCTTATTGCTGTAAGACTACAAATCTTGACCACAGGATACAGAGAAATCAAGCTAGAATTAAACTGGAAGCTTCCTCCTGGACAGCAAGCTTTCATAGTGCCAGAAGGTAGCTATACAGGCTGTTAGGAGAGATGGGTATTAATGATCTTACTCATATCTGAGTCCTATGAATGATAATGTCATCTTACCAGGCAGGATGTGCCCACTAGTACAATGGTGGCATACGTGTGATGGGCATTGCCAGTCACTCGCAGGTTGGATTCACAGCTTGTTTCACATGGGGATGCACAGCTGATACTATAGTCATGTCAACCTGGTCAGAAACCCATAGCTGGGGAAGTCATAGGACCCAGAGAGATACTATTGTTTACCTAAACTGCCATGGCCTGAAACCATGTTCTAAATATGTATTTATATTCATAGACAAGTGCCATTCTCACCCTTGATCAGACAAGCTTCTATTTACAGTGTATGGCTGTGAACTTAGAGGCTCATGGTGCTGAGAACAAGTGATGGTTGAATGCTCATCCCCCAAATGGCAGGCTTATCCAACCTTGTCTTAGGTTAAGAGAGTTTGTGGAAGAAAAAGTAGAAAGAATGTAAAAATCAGAAGATAGAGAAGAGGGTTTTCAAATGCTAACTTCAGGGCATTCAATTTCGTTTTCAGGACATGGTTCAGTGATTTCATACAGAATCTCACAATGATTTTGGTTTTCTACACTAGACTTGCATAAGACTGAGCGTGTCAACAGCCATTTAGGAGAGGCCCGGGGAGTCCTGCTCTATGTGTACCACAGCAAGCCCACCATGCTCTATGAGATAGGTCCAATCCTGTGGTCACATCGAGGATCCTAGTTAAAAATCAATGATTGCAAATGAAAACAAAAAGATACAAGTGTGGGAAAGGACCTGGAAGTGTGCTGGGGTTAACGGGTTAATGAGAGATAAGACAGTGTAGGAGGTGAAAATACACAAAATACTCTATGGACTAGGTCTAGGCATACATGAAATTGTCAAAAAACAAATCTGATCAATACTAAAATAGAAAATCACTCAGATATAGAGAACCCTTTTCCAGGTACTCTGATACTGTTGATTACAACCAGGCTACCTCAAGCCATTAAACCTATATAGTGCATCTGTCTTGTTTCAAAAACTGAAACAGCATATTCTATTGGATTTTAGAGAAGAAGAGCACCGTGTAAGTCAAATTACAGAATTGCAACTTTCCCTTCCTAGTAATGCCTCTGCCCAACCAAGTTAGACAATACCATAATTATTATCCATGTCTTTTTTGAACTTAAATTATATAACATTGAATATTCGATGAAGCTCTGTTAATTCTTTTGAATCTACCTTCTCTTCATTCCTATAATTTCAATTTGTGTCCTTAGCCCTACCCACCACTTTCTTTTAATTTCAGAATTGTTTAAATCACACAGCCTTCTCAAATCTGAGCAATCACCTTCATTTTTTTCTCTCTAGCACTTCTTACATTCCAGCATACAGTGTTGACTTCCTTAAAGTCTGCATTATCTGCCATTCCCCACAGGTTATCATCCACACAAAGGCAGTTATTATCTGTTTCTTTGATGGGCAAAATGTGTCAACAATAGAACTACATCAATTCTAGGCATTTGAATTCTTAATATTTTCTGTTTAAAAATCTACCTTGCCTCAACATTTCTTTCAGGAAGAAGTCTGGATTTTGTCCCACTGGCATGCTTTTCAGTAATCTCATGCAAACTTTCCAACTGGTTTTCTTCTTTCTTCCTCTCTGTCCAGTTTCTGTTCACGTGATCTGCATGGTGTCATTCTTAAAGTTTGCCGTAGCCTCCACACATACTCCATCAACTGAAAAATTTTCATTTCGTGCATTCATTCACAACAGTCATTAATTTATCCACCTATTACTTGTTTAAACTCTACAGTTAGGAAGATACAGTAAAATTTTTCCATTCCTCAGAAACCTTACAGACTCCCAACACTAGGGCTAACGAAGATTCTGCTTTCCCTCACAGTATCTTTTATATAACTCTGTTTGATTCTTGTCCTATTGTTTAGCAGCTTAGATACTTCTTTTATCCTCCATAGTCAGTGGGATTCTCCAGAATAAGGGTTGACTCGTGTGTCCACTTGACCTTAACAGTCCTATGCTCTCAATAACAACAACAAGTATCTAATGAATTTTCAATGAACAAGTAAATTTCAATCAATTTCAGTAAATTTGTAAGTAAATAGATATTTGAATAAAATTTAAAATAATTTACATTTTAACTAAATTATGCTTAAATTTATAGTGATGTTAAGCTGTCTTAAAAAGATATACATAATTTTGAGAAGAAACAATTGCTTTGAGTTGATGATTTTTTTTCAGTCAAACTGTAATAATCTATTCAGATATCAAAGAAAGTTCAGAATATCCTCTTAGTATTGTAAAAATACATACTTAGGTTATTCTAAAACAATAATTTACATTATATGAAATTTATATAACAGTAACCAAGAAACAGAGCAATTCTGCTGCTAGAAAGCAAGTCATAAAACAACAACTTTGGTAGTGTAGCCACAGAAATATTTAGGGTTTAAGTTTCAGTTATCTATATATAACTCTGTGAATCCAAAACGAGTGGATTGCTAAGTAATCCACATTTGGCCTCCAGGGCAGAGAAATGAACCATTTCAGATGAGAACTATTTACAGAATGGTTATTCCGTTGTCTCTTCCACCCCCAATGTAACACTCTAAACGTAGCATATTTAAGTGTAAATGTAATTTGGTTTTTTGAAGTGCCCTTTGCCTGTGTCTGTGTGTCTTCAAGAGAATAGCTTTGTTTTCCATTCTCTCCCTGTGCTGCAGACTCTTCTAAAGCTGGAGCTGCCCACAGGAAAAGCAGCACAGGCTGCTGAGGGACTGCTGAGGGACTGTGCACATTACCAATGTGTAATTGGACATTCCCCAAGAAAGGGTACATAAGTGAACCAATGAGTTTCTTTGTCGGTACAAATAAAATGCTAAAATAAAAATATACTCTGTAAGTGACAGTTGTAGTGTTTGTTGAGATAGTTCTGTGTGCCTATCTTAATCCTCAGGCTGATGATTCTGGGCAAAATGCTGAAGCTGCAATGCTTTTCTATTCATTGGTCTTCCATCTGCACAGCATACAGACCTCATATTGTTCACTGGGAGTCCCTGTTATTGTTCAAGGGACTTTCACAAAAGAGGGTGCCTTAGTCCTCTAGGGTAACTGGCCATGATACCAATGGACACAGATGGTGAATGAATGCATTAATATGCTTTGTTCACAATGGAAATTGCACAGAAATAATACATTAGCTTGAAAAGACTGCTCCCCATTTTGTGAAAGAAGTTTTGGAGGCCATGTCTTCACGTACAAAACGAAATGGAGTTTTGGGAAAATTATTTAACATTTGTAATGTATGCAAGGTAATTTCAGACACCTGTATGAATAATTAAGAGTCTGAGATTAACTTTAATGTGAATCTACACAAACAATGAACTTCCCTGATAGCTTTTAGTCACCTCTATTTTTAAGGCATCCTGCCATGTTTTTTAAGCAGCCCCAATAACAGCTGTGATGATTCGTGCTTACAATGCAAAGCTATGCTTCCTGCCCCCTAGAGGAAAGAAAAGAAATGGCAACATTCCACTGTGTCTTGACTGTTTTTTCTGTTTTTTTTTTTTTTTTTTTTTTTTTTTTTTTTCTGTAAAGTGGGAAACACTAAACACTGCCCATGCCCGCAGAAGAGCCATGATGAGGCAGTCCATAATTGCAAAGCTTTGTACATATGCTGCATTGTTGGGTGTATTTGCACAAGTGAGGTCAGACCTAAAAAAAATAGCTACATCTAGATTTTTAGCCTGAAAGGAATTTTTCTCTTATAAAATAAGACAAAGCCACTATGGGGTCATTTGGAAGTTGTATGTAAGTCATCTGTGCTTATACTTAGATAAGAGTCTCTGATAGTTGTTCTGTGCTTATCCTGTGAGCAGGGTGGTGAAGGGTGATGTGGTTGATTCTCTTCTCTCCCAAGCTGTAGAAACCTCAGCTTTTTGTTTTCTCTTCTACCAATTTCTGATCTTAATTTTCTCTTACAAATTCTCATTAAAATTTTTAAGAGAAATCTGTTTTCTGCAGCCAATGAAACAACATTAATGCAGTTAAAAATTAAGATTCTGGATCTATCAAGATGGTTCAGTGATAAGGGCACTTCGCCAAGCCTTAGGACCTGAGTTCAATCCCTCAGATCTATATGGTGAAGAGAGAGAGAGAAAACTCCTGAAATTTCACCTCTGACCTCCACAGATGCACCATGGCATATACATGAGCCCCTCACTCTTGCTCTGCTCTCAATCAGTCAATCAATCAATCAATCAAATCAATCAATCAATCAATCAATCAGTCAGTCAATGTAAATCCACAAAAGTTATTTCCCTCACATCTATCCCACAAACTCCTTTCTCCTTTCTGCAACCCATCAACTTCTATAAGGAAGGATGTTCACAGCTCTGTGATCCTAAACAAGGGTCCTCCTGATGAACATAAAGACTGATTCTGTGACAGCAGCTTTTTGAAAGAAGAAAGAGCTCTGTTTGAGTAGAGTATTAACTGAGATGTCCCACCAGTCAGGTCAGTTGGTATTAGAGGTTTAACTAAAGGGCAGCAGGGAGCTCCTTACTGGTTAAATGGCAAGAAGGAGGTGTCAGTGTAGCCTTAAAGCCAGGGCATCATGTACCTTCGAGGGCTGGATGCTACTTTGGGGGCTGAGAAGTCTATCCTGTAATTGTAGGTCAGTTTGTGCTTGTGACATAAAGGCAATTGGCCAGGTGAGCTGATGTCTGTCAATTTCCATTCCTCAAAAGCCAGTTGCAAACTGTTCATGAATAGGTACTGAAAACAATGTAAGGGTTTTGATGTTTAAGGAACTTTATGCCAGTATGTTGATGCTTAAGCTGTCCTCACTGCTGTGCACTTCCAAATATTTCAAGCTATAGGTCTGTGGGCATATTAAAATATGTAATATGTACATTTGAATTGTTTTTTAATTTGAATTATTCCAGATATATGCTTCTTAAATTACTTTATTATGATTTTTAAAAAGTCATAGAATTTCTCCTTAATCAATACGAAAAAAATAATGTAGAAGTTTTCTATTTATTTTTGACAAAATTGTCATATATATGTATATATATGAATATATATATATGTATATATATATATGAATGGTTATATCAAACCAATTAGCATGTTTGTTCGTAAGCTCAGGTCCCTTGTTATCTTTTTGTGGTGTGAAACTTAAAATTCACTATTAACAAGTTTTAAGGCTTTTAAAATAAATCCATAATATCCCATAATATTATATATGTATTGCTATTATTTAAACTGCTGAATTTTATCAGTCAACTTATAATTGCGAACAAAATAATATTATAATTGACACTATTTTTACATGTGCATTAACATATAAATCACTTATATATTACACATAACATATATAATCTATGCCACCTGTGTATTAATCATATGCATATATTTACTCTCAATACATATTCTACATGCTAAATAAGAAAAAAGTATAGAGACAGGAGGTCAAAGAATATATATCTCTTTACTTACAGAATAAAATTTAAATTTTTTTCAAAAAATTCATTTATTGATTTTATGTATATGAGTACTCTGTTGCTGTCTTTAGACACACCAGAAGGGGCATTGGATCACATTAAAGAGGTTGTGAACCACCATGTGGTTGCTGGGAATTGAACTCAATACCCCTGGAAGAGTAGTCAATGCTCTTAACCACTGAGCCATCTCTCCAGCCCCCAAATTTTTGAAATACTTTGTAACATTTCACATCCTCACTGAAATGGGACCAAGTACCTGTTCTGCTTCATCTTCACCGGAACTGAAGTTAATCACTTTTTTATACTTGCCCATTTGAACAATGGTGCCTCAGTGCTTCCAGTTTGCATGCCTCTGACTTGGAGTGAGGTTGAGTACCGTGTTAGGCATTTATTGTACATTTCCATCCTGTTTCTTTAATTGTTCAGGACTTGCTTCTTTCCTTTCCTTTCCTTTCCTTTCCTTTCCTTTCCTTTCCTTTCCTTTCCTTTCCTTTCCTTTCCTTCTCTTTTTTTCCTTTTTTCTTGTTGACATAATGCAGAGCTTGTGACATCTTTTGTAGAACTACATGTACCGATTCTCCTTCTCTTTGTTGTCTCTTATCATGATTTATTTTGTAAAGGTAAAGTTCCAGATGATCTGTGGGATAAAACTGCAGAGTACTTTATGATTTTTGATTGGTCTCAGAGCCATGTTTCTACCCTGGATTCTTTTATTCTATGTCTGCAGCTGGGGCTTCATGAGAAGTGAACAGCTGTATGGAGGGCCATCCCGTGCCTCTGTGGGGTTTAGTGATCAAATACGGAAGCAGGGTTAGGTCATCCTGCTGCTCAAGGAGCTAGTAGGTTTGGTTCTCAGAAGAGATCACCAAAATGGGAGGAGCAGAATATCTCTGAAAACGCTTAAATTGGGAAAGTAAAGGAGCATAAAAAAATAACATTTCCTAGGAACAGCTTCGATTTCCTATAGGATAGAGTCATTGATAGCTTTAATTTATAATTTATGCCCATTTGCATGATAGTCACACCTCAAAAGAACTTTCATAGAGTAGCCTCATTATGCACAGTGAATGTGACTAGAAAATGAATGGTGCTTAGGATTCTGAGACACATAGAGTTGAGAACCATAAAGCAACACTGCTTTATTGAATAAAAGAAAACACATCCCAAGTCCAATTTTAGAAATGGCGATTTCCTCACTTTATTCAACAGAAAGCTAATATCTAAAATTTATAAAGAACTCAAGAAATTGGATCTAACAATCCAAATATCCCAATTTTAAAATGGGGTACAAAGCTAAACAAAATTCTCAACACAGAAATGTTCAATAGCCGAGAAGCACTCAAATAAATGTTCAGTGTCTCAGTCATTGTAGAAATGCAAATCAAAACAACCCTGAGATTCTATCTTAAGCTTGTCAAAATGGCTAAGATGAAAAACTCAAATGATAGCACTTGCTGATGAAGATGTGGAGCAAGGGGAACACTCCTCCATTGCTGTTGGGAGTGAGAAAGTTATATCCATTTTGTAAATCAATTTTGCAGGTTCTCAGAAAACTGGCAATAGTTCAACTTCAAGAGCCAGCTATACCACTCTTTGACATATACCTGAAAGATGCTCTACTCTACCACAGGGACTTTTGTTCATCTATGTTCCTAGCAGCTTTATTTGTAATAGCCAGAAACTGGAAACAACCTAGATGTCCCTCAACTGAAGAATGAAAAAAAAATTAGTGCATCTACACAATGGAATACTATTCAGCCATTGAAAACAAAGACATCATGAATTTTGCAAGCCAATGGATAGAACTTGAGAATATCACCCTGAGTGAAGTAACCCAGAACCACAATGACATGTATGATGTATACTTACTTATAAGTAAACATTCGCTGCGAAGTGCAGACAACGATGCTACAATCCACAAACCCAAAGAAACTGGGTAATAAGGAGGTCCCAAGGGAGGATTTGCAAATCACTCAGAAGAGGAAACTAGTTATCTGAGTTTGATGGAGAGAGGGAACTGAGTAGGAGAGGGGATGAGGAGGGGAACGGAGATGGCCAACAGGTGTGGGGAGATGGATGTGGAAGAAGGCTAGACGTGAGAATGAAAATCAGTGTAGGGGGATCTCTGGTGACCAGCTGGAGGCCTGAGTTGGGAGAGAATACAGGAAGTCTATGGGAGTGACGCTAGCTGAGAGTTCTACCAGGAACTTATAGACTGAGGTGGCCACCTCCTGTAGCTAGGCAGCACTTTAATAGGTGGGAGGAGGACATCAATCCATCCACAAAACATTTGACCCCCGATTTTCCCATCCTACAAAAAGGGATAAATATGGGGCAAAGGAAACAGCCAAACAATGACTACCCCAACTTGAGACCCATCCCATGTGAGAGAGTCAACCCCTGACACTATTAATGATACTCTGCTTACAGACATGAACCTAGCATAAATGACTCCTGAGAGATCCATCCAACAGCAGATAGAGGCAGATGTAGAGACCCACAGCCAAACATCAGGCTGAGCCCAGAGAATCTTGTGGAAGAGTGGAGAAATGGTAAGCAAGCTGGAAGGGTCAAGGACACCCCAAGAAGACTCACAGAGTCAATTAACCTGGGACCATGAGGGCTCACAGAGCCTGGGCACCAACCAGGGAGGGAGCATGCAGGAGCTGGACCGAGACCTCCTACACAACTGTAGCAAATGTCTTCATGTGGGTCCTCTAACAAGTGGAGCAGGAGCTATCTTGGTTTCTTTTCCCTGCCATTGGAACGCTCCCTCTACTTGGACTGCCCGGTTAGGCTGCAATGGGAGAGGATGTGCCTACTCCTGCAGGAACTAGATGCCACAGAGTTGGGAGGTACCCAAGGGGGTGCTACCCTTCTCTGAGGAGAAAAGTAAATGGTAAAAGGGGGAGGAATTTGTAAGAGCAGGACTAGGAGATGAGGAGGGAGGTGGGCTTTGATCTGATATAAAGTGAATTTAATAAATGAAGAAAATATCTGCTATAAAAAGAGTGTTCCCTGATGTGGTCTGAGCTGCGTTGATCTGTGGGCAGAGTTATGAATTTAGAGAAGAGCTTTATTTATCTAGGAGAATAACTTAATAAGAGGTTCACCTTTGAGACCTGTGATCTCACCAAACACACATTCTTGTGTGTGTGTGTGTGTATGTATATGTATGTGTATATGTTGTGCATGTGTATGTGTATATATACACTCTATGCCTATATATATATATATATATATATATATATATATATATATATATATATATATATATAGTTTAATTGGAGTTACAGAAGTAATACTCTTCTAAGAAGCCTTAGGGTGACTAGTATTAACCCCAGTGCCAGGAATGGGATACCTCCCCTTGAGATGTTTGTCAGGGTGTCTTGGAGACCTTAAGAATAATACAGGCTATGGTTAGTTGCCCATTAGAACCTGATGCTAGTGTTCTATTACTAAAGACACAACATACTTTGGTCACCAATATCAAGTTGCTACTGACCAGAAAGATTTCTTGGCACTAGATAGTTCTCATAATAGTGGAAGACGTTCTGAAAACTGCTGTCGGGCAAAGAACTATTGTCTATCATGGGCTTCAGAGTCTGTGACACAGACTCTGCTTCTCAATCATTGTCACCTCAGGTAACATGGCCAAGGATCTTACCGGCATGAAACTTAACAGTGATCTACAAATAACTTGAACATTGATCTGAAACTATGGAGGCTAATAAATTTTCATCTGTCCTATAAAATATAAGTAACCTCTACTGATGACACTACCCCAGGCATGTCTTGGTGTAACTATTACTATTCTCTCTAAGGATTGATGGCATTTCTTGAACACACTCAGACTTCCTCAGAAACAGAATCCAATGTGCTAGGATCACATTTTATTTAAGTTATTTAGCAGTAGATAGTTCATTGCTTTCCTTAAATTTTTATTTTTAATTCAATAGAATTATATTATTTCCCCCTTTCCTTTCTTCCTCCAACCCATCTTGCATCCCACTCTACTCCTCTTTAAATTCATGGTCTTTTTTTCCTTTGATTATTATTCTCTCTCTCTCTCTCTCTCTCTCTCTCTCTCTCTCTCTCTCTCTCTCTCTCTCTCTCTCCCTCCCTCCCTCTCTCCCTCCCTCTCTCTCTCTCTCTCTCTCTCTCTCTCTGTCTCTTTCTCTGTCTCTCATTTACATACATACATACACACACACATACACACACACGTTCACACGCACAAATACACATAAATATATTAAATACAACCTGCTGAAAACAGTTAGTGTTACTTGTACTTATATCTCATATACTCATATAATTTCAGGACTGATCTCCTAAAATTGAATAATCAAGTAAGGGACTAATTTCTTGAGAAGACTAATATTCTCTCTCTCTCTCTCTCTCTCTCTCTCTCTCTCTCGCTACCTGTCAATTTTGTCTAGGTGTCGGTCCCTTTGAGATTTCTCTCTTTTCCAGTAGTATGTCTATTAGAGTTGTCTTTATTCATGTCTAATTTAGGAAGGTATGTTGGTAAGGTATCCTGAGTGCAGTTTCCCTATTATTTCTAGGAGACACAGCCTCACAGACGACTTCCTAGTCCCCTGATACTCACAATCTTTCCAGCTCCTCTTCCATAATGTTCCCTGAGTCTTGGGTGCAAGAACCAGGTATACCATAATTAGTTTGTTTATGCATGTTGACCAGTTGTGATTTAATGTAATAATCACTGTGTGCTACAAAGATTTTTTAATGAAGCATTAAGATATATTTATCTCTAAGTGTAAGGATAAGTTTTAAAATGTTTTTAAGGATTATGATGGTTTAGTTAAAATAGATTTTTCTCTAATTAGAGAGTTGTTGGTTAACATATTTACCTTTAGGGATATCTTGCCATAGAAGTCATTGTTATGGTTCATCAATATCATATCTGGGCATGACTATTAATAGTTTCCCTAACTTGAATGCTGGTGTAGCACCTGCTAGTCTCTGGGAAAAGGCTTTCAGGTTAGATCCAGCTCAGGTGTTCTGAGTACTATATTTGAAATGTGTGGTACTTATAACAATAGGGACTATTCTTCAATCTCTGGGAGGCAAACAGGGGCAGTAGAAGTATCTTACATCATTTTCAGACTCTCTTGGACCAATAATTCCAGTGACGGTTTCTCATGACAGTTACTGGGGATTTTGATAGTCTATGACCCATGGAGGAGTATTGTCAACCCAAGGGGTATACCTCATTTAAGATGTGAGTGTCTCTGTGTGTATGTCTGTGTACACACACACTTTTAAACATTATATCTAATGATATAATTTTAATCTAAATAATAAGATTCTTTGATATTTTCCCTAACATGTTATATGTCCCTCCTCCCCCACCTACTGTATTGACCCCTACCCTCTCCACCTGTCTCCTATCTACTGCTCTCTTCACATAATCTCTATCTTGCTATTCTTCTCTCAAGCCCACTACCTCTAATGGTTGGTTTATATTTTACTGGTAAGAAGGTGGAACTAGGCAGCTCAAACCCAGAGAGACAAAGACTACATATTCTTTCTCATCCACAGTTCCTAACTCCAAGTATTCAGATGTGAGTATATAACCCAGATAAACCACATTTTATTTTATTGCACCAGTATTATATTCATATTGTTCAAAGATATTAAGAATTATCTAAGGGAAAGAATATGGGGGTGAAGAATCTCCCTCCCAGCAGTCTTTCCTTGTCATCCAATCAGATTTCCTGATAGTCAAAGATACTAGTTCCTATGAATTTTTTCAGAATTATTTCATGCAAATGTGCTTGTGCACTCACACATACATGCACATGCACATAACATTTTTGTTTGTCATTTAGTCACAAGTAAGTAAGTGCCTTTATATATAACATTCTGTATCTTGAGCTTTTCATTTTATGGTATATCTCTTGTAAGTATTTTATGTGGCTGTATTAATTTATTGTTAGGGCCTACTATTCAGCTGGAGTATGATCAAAGACTATTTAGAATTCTTCTGAAAATATGTTATCATGAAACTTGTAATCAACTGCTTGCATGAGTTATTACTTTATTCATATGTGAAACTATGTTTTGATTGACTGAACTCCTAGAAGCAGCAGCACTGGTAGACCACGGCTGAATGTGTCAATCCTTCAGTAAATATAGTTAAATAAACTAGACAGGAATACTATTTCTTTGGTGTTCAGAACAGAGGCTGTTCTTTCATTAAGATCCTGCAAATTTATTAACCTTTGTTTTCTGTTAAGGAAGAAATGTCTTTTGAAGATAAGAAGGTAAAAGAGCCATGATAGGAATATGGTACCAAATACCTAGAAAATAACAGTGTACCCAAGCATCTCTCCAGGATCTTTCCATAGACCTGTGGGAGAATATAGCATTCACACTCTGCCTGTAGTAGTTTCTAGTGGTTTTATAATAAAAACTGAAAGCTAAAAAAATATTTTCCTTTTAGTAGTTTAGTTTTCAAGTCTTTCACTAAACTAAAACTGAAATGTGACTTTCTTCTCCATTGCAGGCCTTACTCTACTTCATTCTAGTAATTTCCCCATGTTTCTAGTGCTGAGGATATAGCTAAACAGTAGAGAATTTTCTGGCATACAGAAGGCCCTGGGATGTATTTGTTTTTAGTATGGCCTTCCTCTTGCTCACAAGTGCAGACTGCCCTGACCCTTCCTTGCCAGAGCTCCTCTATCCCAGAAAGCAGGAACTCAGTAAGTGTCCTAAGCAATGTTTCCTGACTGCTATGAAGCATGTGTTGGATTTGTTATGATAACACAATGAATTGAGCTGCTGTTAATTTCAATGTTTCCCCCACTAGGTTTTATCTTAATTTTTTTTTCTTATCACAATTGAGTCATTTTCCTAGATCTGCGCTCTAATTTTGCCTTAATGTTATACCACTGAAGTTGTGACTCTTCAGGAAGAGAAGGTTTCTTCATAGAGACAACATATATCTTCTCTATAGTTGGCTGCCAAGGGATGAGAAACAGTGAAGGACAGTGACATAGCCAGGCTCTTTCCACTGTTCAAATGCTTCACAAGTGTTGGGAGTTGGGAGAGGTGGCCAAGTCTCACGTATCATCTTAGAGTTCTTCAATCATGTTTTTTTTCATTCTTCAGGTTAAAGCAGCCTTTGCAACACCTGGGTGAGAGATGTGATGGACCTTGCAGTGGGCCTGGTCATATGGAGCAATTAGTTATTTGTGATGTAAACAGTACTCAGAGGCACAGAGCGAGAGATAGGTAAATCCCCTTTGAATTTTCCTTTATGGACTGCCTTGATGTACAACAATGCTTTGAAGCCTTGCAGGAGAAATTCAATTACAGTTGAGATAACACCAAATGAGAGAGAAGCAGAAACTCTGACTGCAGATCTCACTTCTTCATCATTTCCTCCACACCAACCCCTACTCTCACATCCAGTTCAGTAGCAGTCAACCTGATGCAGCCTCCATTCCACACTGCCACCACCTCCAGTGGATCATACAGTTCTTGTCTTCCAGCCTTCCTTCAGAATCGCCCTGTTACCTAAGCCCACAACTCCAATAGGCTTTCTCTAGGAACCCACCAGCCAAGCATGACAGAGAAGCAAGTAGGCCAGGAAAGGAGGTAAGAGACCTTTTACCTTTACACTCACTCTTCCAAATCCACCACAACCCTCAACCAGTTTCATCCTCAGCTGTGTAGCAGACTGCATACTGTGGCCTATGCTCTCTGTCCTTATTCCCTGAGTATACAACAGATAATGATAAAACATGTTGAAGTAAGGCCTGGTTCTTCCTCCCAGCCTATGTTTTCAGAAATAAGACTCAGACACAAAATATATTTACAAATACCTTGGGCTTATAGCTAGATTCTTCTCTGACTAGATCAAAACTTAAATAACACAGTTATTTTAACCTACATTCTGCTATGTGTCTGATTACCTGTGCTCAGGTACCATGCATCCATCTCCCCACATTTTCCCAGATGAATCTACTGCCTGGCTCTATCTCAGAACTTTTTCTCTTCTAGGATGTCCCATGTCTCATTTTCTGCCTAATCATAGACCATAAGTTTTTAAATTAACACATGATGCACATGCTTGCAAGTCTGATGACCTGAGTTTGACCATGAGGAACATGAGGTAGAAAGTGAAGACAGACTTCCTGCAGGTTGTTCTCTGTCTACCACATGTAACATTAGCAGGTGTGCACCCACACATATAAGTAATAAATATACAGAAACCAATGAAATAAGAAAGAAAATATTCCCTCTACAAGGAATCCCTGCTTTCCTGCCTCCTAAGGATGCCTTTGGCCAGACACCTCCTAGCCCATCTGAATTTCTAGCTCCCAATACCTAGAAATGCATTGTATCTAAAACCCCCTGTGGATATACCTATCAGGATCCCCAAAAGAATCTTTTGCCAGGTGACACAGATCTACAACAACTCTCTAAGAACCAGAGAGGAAACAGAAAAAAAAACATGAAATACCCACTCAACAAAAACATGCGTAGACATCAGAGTAAAACTACAGTCAATAACAGGCAGAACAATACATCTAAACTGGAGCTCAGAAGCCACATACACAAAGGCAAACTCCGAGACTTGAAACATACTTGAGAGTATAGGAGAAAGGCATTACAATAGTCTTAATAAATAGAAGTTCTAAAACCAGAGATGAATAAATTCCTTGATGAAATCTATAAAAACACAAACAAACAGTGGAAATAAATAAATAAATCTGTTCTAAACCCGAGGGAAAATAAAATTAATAAAGAAAACCCAAACTGAGGGAAAACTGGAAAGAAAATTTAGGAACCAAAACAGGGATCTCAGAGGCAAGACAACAACAGAATACACGAGATCCAAAGAGAAGCTCAAGCATAGAAGAAAACAATAGAAAAAAATGGATACTTTGGTCAAAGAAAATGTTAAATCTTAAAAAAAAAAAAGAAATCCTGGAACAAAACATCCAGGAAATCTGAGACACTGTATAAAGGCCATGTCTACGAATAATAGGAATAGAACACAGAGGAAGCTAAAGGAACTCGGGCTAAAGGTACAGAAAATATTTTCAAAAATTGTAGAAGAAAAATTTCCTAACCTAAACAAGGAGATGACTATCAAGGTATCTTTATGTTTTATCCTAAAACAAAGAAACATAAAGAATATCAAATAGACTGGACATGAAAAGAAATTTCCCTTAGTACATAATAATCTCAACACTAAATATACAGAATAGGCAAAACGACAAAGTAACATAAAAAGGTAAACCTATTAGCATAATACTTGACTTCTCAATGGAAACTAAAAGCCAGAGGAATTTCATTGATGTTCTACAAACTAAGAGATTATAGATGCCAGCCCAGACTACTATACCAAGCAAAAATTTTAATCACCATAGATGGAAAACCTAAAATATTTTATGATAAAAGCAAATTTAAGGATTATCTATTTTTTAATCCAATCCTACAGAAGTTTCTAGAAGAAAAACTCTAACATAAAATGTTAACCATACCATCTCGAGAAATAAGTAATCTTATACCAGTACATCAAAACACAGGGGAAGTACACAGTGAGTACACACACACACATACACACACACACACACACACACACACACACACACACACACACACACACACACATACACACACACCAGCAACAAAAATAACAGGAATCAATAAACACTGTTCATTAAATATCTCTGAACATCCATCCTTCTACTGCATCCAAGAAACATACTTTAGCGTCAAGAGGGGAAATCACCTCGAGATAAAATGGACCTAAGAAGCAAGATGGTATAGCATTTTAATATCTGATGATTTTAATACTTATACAATTAACAACACACCTGAAAGGTATAGAACAATAAGAAGAAATCCTACCTAAAAGGAGCAGAGGGCAATAAATTATCAAATTCAGGGATGAAATCAATAAAACAGAAACAACAACAACAAAACAATAACAAAGAATCAACAAAATTAAGAGTCACATCTTTGAGAAAATAGGTAAGATTGACAGCCCCTTATCAACATTAATTATAAGGCAGAGGGATGATCCGAATTAATAAAATTAGAGATCAAAGGGGAGACATAACAACAAAGACCTAAGAAATTCAGAGAATCATAAAGACATACTTTAAAAACCTGTGTTCTGTCAAATTAGAAAAATATAAAGAAAATGGATAATTCCCTTGATACATACCACTTATCAAAATCAAATGAAGAACAAATAAGCAACTTTTACTTTTTACCTTTTTATTTCATATTCCACTCATTGTCCCTCCTGGTCACCCCTTACACAGTCCTTTCTCCCTTCTCCCCTCTGAGTGGGTGGGGCCCCCTGGGTATCCTTCTACCCTGGCATATCAAGTCTCTATGAGGCTAGGTGCATCTTCTCCCACTGAGGCTAGACAAGGCAGCTAGCCTAGCTAGAAGAACACTTCTTCCATACAGGCATCAGCTTTTGGGATAGCCCTTGTTCCACTTGCTCAGGACCCACATGAAGACCAAGCTGCCTATTTGCTCCATATGTCCTAGGCTCAGTCTGTGCATGTTCTTTGGTTGGTAGTTCAGTCTCTGAGAGCCCCATTGTCTAGGTTAGTTGACTCTGTTGGTCTTCCTTCTGTATAGTTTTTATTTCCTTTGGGGGCCTCTATTCTTCCTCCTATTCTTATATAAGAGTCCCCAAGCTCCATCCACTGTTTGGCTGTGGGTGTCTGCATCTGTCTGAGTCAGCTGCTGGTGGAGCCTCTCAGAGGACGGCAGCCATGCAAGATCCCTTTCTGCAAGCAGAACAGAGTGTCGTTAAAACGGATCTATAACCACTAGTGAATTGAAGCTGTTAATAAATGTCTCACAATGAAAAAACGAGTCCCATAACCAACCTCAACTTAAATAGAAACTCAAAACAATTTCACTAAAATTAGGAATAGGACAACCTCTTATCTACTTTTTTCATACATATTCACTGTAATACTTTGAAGTCTTAGCTAGATCAAGAAGGCAACTGGAGGAGATTAAGAGGATACAAATTGGAAAGGAAGAAGTCAAAGTCTCTTTATTTGGAGATGATATACTATACATAGGTAGCCCTAAAATTTTCAGTGTGAAACCACTATAGCTGATAAACGTTTTCAGTAAAATAGCTGGATACTGAATTAATTCACAAAAATCAATAGGCCTTCTACATACAACTGACAAATGGACTGAGAAGAAAATCATGGAAACAACACTTTTTATAATAGCCTCAAATAATATAATATATCTTGGTGTTACTCTGAGATGAAACACCATGATTTAAAGCAAGTTGGGGAGGAAGGAAAGAGTTTATTCAACTTACACTTCTATAACACTTGTCATCCTTAAAGTCAGGACAAGAACTCAAATAAAGTAGAAAACTAGAGTCAGAAGCTGATACAGAGGTCATGGAGGAATGATGCTCACCTTGGTTTCTTCTAGAACCCAGGTTCACTATCCCAGGAATAGCGTTGCCCACAATGGGCTCTGCCCTCCTGCATTGATCCCTGACTAAGATAATGTCTTACATCAGAATCTTATGGAGGCATTTTTTTCAATCCAGGGTCCCTCCTTTCAGATAACTCTAGCTTGTCATAAAAGTAGACAGGACACCAAGCAAATGAAAGACTTGTCTAATAAACATCTTTAAGGCACTGAAGAAAGAAACTAAAGCCAGTACAAGGGGAGAAAGAAATGGGGGAAGGATTGGTGGAGGGGTTAACCAGGAGGAGGAGCAATGAGTGGGATATAAATTGAATAAATAAAAGTAAAATGAAAAAAAACTTAAAAAAAAATAGAAAATATTAATACAATACGGCTTGGGGTTTGGGTTTGGATGTCATAGTGAGTATAATTTGAATTATTCCTTGTTAGCGCCTCCCATTGTCAAAACTAGTGTTCTTCAAGACCCATCATAGAGATACTGTCCTTATGACTAAAGGAAAAATCCTGGGAAAAACTTAGATGTTACTGTGCAGAATTCATGGAAATATAATTAGAGTCTGTTGCTACTGTTTCATTACCGAGGATTGCAGTACGAAATTTAAGTCACTTTTCTAGAATCAGGTATGTAAGATAAAAGTCAGCAGAAATGGGGAGGGCATGTGTAACTCAGCGGGAAGGCCATGGATAACATGCCTAGGACCCCTCATCTAACCATAAGGTAGGAATGAGTAGGAATGATTTTAAGGCAGAGCCCAGTGTACGATAACTTTGAATCGATCATTTAGCTTTCACTGACCGTACAGAAACACAGGAAGACAGGTATGTGTCTTTATTTTTCAGTAATGGCTTTTTTCCTGTTATGTAGGTATGTGCGCGACTTGCTGGCCATCTGAAAACAGTTGTTAGGCTCTGCAAACTTCTGGCTCTCCTCTGTACCCAAGTTCTTCCCAGACTCCAGCCCTGCTAGGATTATTTGTTGTCATTTATTTAGTTTTTCTCTTTCAGAGATAATATGGCAAAACACAAGACCATACCTGTGCCTCTTCTCAAATTCCTTCACATTTAGACTATTTTTGTGTGATGAGAAAAAATTCACCACAAAATGTCATGTCTTCTGGATGGTTTGTGGATGTCACCTGGCTTTGAGAGAGGCTTAAATATGGAAAGGCCAATTTGCAAGCCTTGCATATTTTGTTGCTGACACCAAGCTGGGAAAGAAGCAAAAATATTTTGATCTTTCGGTCTGGGTATTTTGTGGCAGATGGTCTCTTAAGCAGCATTTTACTGAAGGAGGGTAAGTGGACGACAGAAGAGGGGACCCAAATAGAACACACAAAGTCAAAGTGAGAGAAACTTGGCCTCATTTCATGAGACCTTGTGCCAAAACTTTGAACACCCGTGTATCTCCATTCAAGAGGGGAGAGGTTCCCCTTCTCAGCTATGTGGCAGGGATGACAGTTCATTTAAACAGTCTGGTGGGACCATTTGTGGGGTTGCCATTCATGCCCTAGGGAACGTACACATAAGTGGAAAATGTGCAAGTCTGTACCACTGACCATTAAGTGTTGCAGGAGAAGGGTTGTCTCCAGATGGGCCTGGGCAGGTTTGTGGTAGGAAAGGAACAATTTGTTGTTAGAGTCAGGTAGCCCAATGAAGACCAGAGTCTTGGAGCTCATGGCGGGTGACTTTGTAGAGTGTTGAGGTCTGTGACACAGCTCCATGTGTTAATACCTAAATGCTGCTGTCTGTCTGTTTTTCTGGCTGACTGGATTCCAACTCTCCAGAGACAGAGCTGCCTTGCAGAATAAGTGTCAACCCCCCCCCCCATCAGACAATCATTCTGGTGATGCAAATGCACTCTGGAAAAGCCCAGGATGCCATGAGACTTCCAGGAGAGCTGGAGCTCTATGTGACCCCACAACTTTGCCACTTTCAGCTCAGAGGTTTTTGTCTTGATATACTTAATTCATTTGCCTGGAAACAGCCATCTTCTTCTGAAAAATACAGGACAGAGGCACCCAACCATTCTTGCCAAAGGCCTAAGAGGCATAGAAATATAACAGGAGCCAAAGTATGGTGTCAACGTCCTTAGAAAGGGGCACAGTGCACCGTGGCCTCCTGGTTAGGACATGCTTCCCAATCACATTTGGTCACTAGTGAGCCTAGACTGGACTTCAACAACTCACACAGCAAATGCCAGGAGGAGGCCTTACAGGACATACTTATGTCTATCTGATAGGAAGCATAGGCGGTGACATTGCAGGCAGTGACCCTTTCTGAGCAACATCTCTCTGCTAAGAGTTGTCTCCTCCTTAGAGGAATAGAGGAGAAGATACTGGCTCTAAGAATACTACTTATAAATTATGAAAATTATGATTTCTTTCTGTTTCTATTAAAATAAAAAGATCCTCAAGCTTCAAGGTAGTTATTTCTAGTTGGTTATCTACATATGTGATATACAGTTCCATTCTCCTTCACTATATATAAAACAAGTGGCAGCAGAAATAGATGACAGATCAACTAATAGGCTTTATTTCTTTGTGTATTCACATAAAGAGATATATCTTTCATGCACATGAACTCTGTATCCACTAATTCAACAAAAAGAGGATTGATAATGTCTAAAAAGCTGTACCTGTTCTGAATATGTTCAGTTTAATTGTCATTATTTCTTCAAAGTATACTATAGTAGATATTTTCATAGCATAAGAACAACATACACATACATATAAATATACAATGATTTAAAATTACTGGGCTACATTCCCAGGTTACATGCAAATATTGCACATTCTATACATAGGATATGAGCATCTACAGCTGTTGGATGTTGGTAGTCAGAGCATCCTGAATATACCAAGGAACAAAATGCAGTTACATATGGAGCACAGCACCTTCAAATGTGCTTCGTGTGGATTTCTGTAATTTGTCTTGGAAACAAGTATGTAAAAGAAAGTTGGGTTTTAAAGAGTCAGTTGATTTACCCAAAAGTACCTCATTCATGGAGATCTAGGACAAAAAGCCAGAATTTAAGATTTCTGAAATGAAGTCTGGCTGCTGCCTTCTTCTCCTCCTCATCTTCCTTTCTTCTCCTCTTCCTCCTCTCCTCCTTTTCCTCCTTCTTCCTCCTCTTCTTTCTCCTTCCCCTCCCCTTTCCCCTCCCCCTTTCCTTCTCCCTACCCTTCCTCCTTCTCCTTCTTCTTCTTCTTCCCCCTCAATCCACAGCTGCTTTCTAATTCAGAGAAAGTGCTAAGCAAGAGAACAACACCTGGGAACCTGTAGAATTTGTACTGAGGAACTTTAGAGTGGAAATGGCCTGGCACAAATTGGATCTAATTTCTCTTTAAGGAAAGAGGAGTTTAACATAGGAGAGCAGCCAGATTGAGTGGAATCTGTAAGGGAGCGATCCTTGCTGACCCTCCCTCCTGTACTATGGGCAGAGGAAACCACGCTTCTGTGCATTTCCAACATATAGTGTTGATCAGCTGTCATCCCCGGAGGTTAGCTGTGCAGTTAGGAAGTTCAGGTCTTAGATGAGGACTGAGAGCTTTGTAGCATCTTGGTCTTCCTCAAAACTTTCAATAAAAGCTAAGGTAGTGGGAATGTTCAAACTCTCTTCTGTCTAGTTCCTGGAAACATTTTGTTTAATTTTAGACACACAGAAAAGTTACTCTGATAGAGCATCCAGTGTGCTTAGTGGTTCTAATCCATCGCATTCCCTTGTCTTTCCCTACTCACAGCTAGCCCGACCTCAATGCTTTATACTTTATATTTATTGAATTTCATTTGGAACAACTGAGAAGATAAAATGATATTTTCTTTATACACAAAGAAGCACATTATGTGTACTGTTTTATACTTTGTTCTTTTAATTCAATAATCTCTGACATAATTCACTCAGTATCAATTTGTATGTTTCTCTTTCCAGTTTTACAGTAGGGTAGAGCACTGTTTAGCTATTCTCTGTTTATTCTCCTTTAAGCTGATTCTCATAATTTTCTAATAAAATAATTCACGACCTGTCACATTATGCATATATACTTTAGTATAAAGGTGCGTGTGTAGAGTAATTTATAACTGCTGAAATTCCTCTATGTAGGGGTTGAATTAATCTGCATTCACAAAGCAGTGGATCAGAGTTCTGCTTCCCCGCAGCCTTTCTAGCAGACTATGTTATGGCACTTTTAATAACTATACCAATGGTATGTTGGTATAGCTTCAATGTGCATTTCCCTTATTAGGACATATAAATATTCAACATATTTGCATGTACTTAAAAGATCAATTTATTAACATTGGATCTTTTATTCATTTTTATTTTGGCCTTTGTCTTATTCCTCCCTAATATTAGACAGGACTTTTGGTTTGATTTGGTTTTATGTGTGTTTGCACACTCACACACATCACTGTGCCTGTAGGAATGTTTGGAGAAGCCAAACAAAGCTGACTGGCAGTCCCGTGTATCCTTGAGACAGACCTTCACTGAACCTGAAGCCCATGTTTCAGCTAGGCTGGCGGACCAACAGTTTCCTAGGTCTGCATTCCTGTCTTTTACCATGATGTTACAGTCATAAGCAGCTATGCCTATTTCTTCCCCATTCCACGTACCTGTTTTATTATTTTCCAACCTTAGGACTAATATTATTTAAACTAGAAACTCTATATAAGTAAATGTTTATTTTTAATCAACCATGTGTGGCTTCTTCATGATTTTGAAGCTTTAATTTCTACTATTTTGTTTTTATGAAATGGTCTTTGTATTCTTTCTAGTTAGTTCACTGGGCATTTCCAAACTCCAGTCATCTGAAGCGTCCCCAGATGCAGAAACCTGCCCTTTTTCTATATGCTTGCTCTCTCAGTTCCTCTTGTGCTGGGTTTTAAGTGTTATCAGTTGGATAATGACTGTGACTCATAATTAGTGAAGTGACCCTAAGGGTATGTGGTATTTAGTGAAGTGTGGAAGCACTGGGAGGTTTCAGAAATGAGCTGTCAAAGTCTAGAGGT
The DNA here is from genome assembly GCF_011762505.2 of Arvicanthis niloticus. Taxonomy (NCBI): domain Eukaryota; kingdom Metazoa; phylum Chordata; class Mammalia; order Rodentia; family Muridae; genus Arvicanthis; species Arvicanthis niloticus. Next base: position 4,505,153 of record NC_047675.1, on the reverse strand, counting down.
CACTAACAAGGCCTCTGTGTTGGGCCATGGGAGGGTGAGAGGGGCAGAAGGTGAGTGGGAATGGGTATGCACACAGTTGCAAGTGACCACCTTCTGGTTCCACTTAGTGTTCAGATGACAGTGTTTTAAGAGGAATTGTATGTTTTTCATATCCTCTTCAGTATCAGCTTATCACACACACACACACACACACACACACACACACACAGAGAGACAGAGAGACAGAGAGAGACAGAGACAGAGACAGAGAGACAGAGAGAGATCACACACATTCACACCAAACATTTCACAAATATACCACACACACACACACACACACACACACACACACACACGTACACATTTATACATACACACTATGCACACACATACCACACACCACACAACATACTCATACACACAGCACATACTCATATACCCAACACACACACATACATATCACACAAACACACACTCTCACACACACCACAAACACACTTATACACTTATACCACACACACAAACACACACACACACACATACATACAGAGAGAGAGAGAAAGGAGAGAGAGAGAAAGAGAGAGAAAGAGAGAGAGAAAGAGAGAGAGAGAGCTTTCTTTGTTCTTAATGTTTAATCAGAGAGTACTGCTTAGAGACAATAGAAAAAGACTCCAAGGTTGAATAATTACTGTGGGAAGAAGTAGAGAAAACTGTGAAAAGGTAGTAGTTTAAAGCAAAGCATGCATTCCCACTGGCCCCACAGGCTTGAAAAAGCACACACATGGAATCAGTCAGAGCCATTTTGGTGGGCAGTCTATGATTCATTCTGGTCATCCTGCCGAGCTCCTCTTGAAGATGATGCATCGAAGCAAGGCCAACTCAGCAGGTGGGCTGTCATCTGAGGATGGCTCTAACTGTAGCTGGAGAGCCAAGTTTATTCCTTTTTTTCACTAATAATTAAGAGCTAGGCATCTGTGATTTAAAGGCGACTTGCACGTAAGTGGTCAAAACCCTATGGAAGTATGGATTCTCTTAGCTTGCCTTCCTGAGTTCTTCAGCCTACGTATGTTTTTTGAAGATGAGGGAGGGACATTACACTGGCTTGAAGGATTCAACTCTCATATAAGAGTCATTGACATAGGCCAAACTGTGGCTAGAATAGAAGAAGCAAAGACTCTCATGTGAATAGAATATTTTGTACCTTCACGCTACACTTTCCTCTTAGTTTTATTCTTGACCCTCAGAATGTAATCTTTACCTGTTTGAGTAGGGACTTCTCAAATAATTTGTTAATGCTTTCAATGTTATTAAGTAATTATAAATTCAATTAGAGTGAAACCAAGTTAGCAATGGTGTGGTGGTACAATCAAGTCGACCCAAAACATACTGTCATATCTAAAACTATACTAATTTTTTTTCAAGGATCATAACCCAGGCATCTTGAGAAGGAACACACATAGATGCTTCTTTGTTTTCCTTGCGCTAACAAAATACCTGAGGTAGGTAATTTGTAAATATAATATACTTATTAGCATATTTAATTACTAGTGTATTAGTCTAGTACACTGCAAATCTGGAAGGTCAGATAGTCTCTTAGACTGGCCTCTGGCGCTGGCCTTTATAGCTTGTCCCATTAATGTGGATAGCATCATGGTAGATGTGCAGATGATAAGAAGTTGTACGGTAGACAGAATGACAGAAATTTGGGAGATAGGACGTGTCTTGCTCTTTTATAGCAGCCCAGTCTTGTGGGAACTAACTGTGGAGGGTTTCCCTTGAGATCTTGCTAATCTCTTCTGCTAGCTGCTTCTCCACTGACTTAATAACCTTGCACCAAATCTCACCTCTAAAGGTTCCATCATCTTCCAGGATCACAGTACCAAGGACCAAATTTCTATTATGTGAACTCTTTAATACATGGATCACAACAATAACGATAACTCAGTAATAAGCAGTAACTCAAGGGACATTGTCATGAGGTGCTGAAGTTTACAGTCAACTCCCAGGGGAGAAATGCTGCTGCTGCTTCCTTGGCCTGAGCCTGGAAGAAGCTTTATACTCCAAGCAATTGCAGATCAAAGGGAAAAGACAGGAGTATTTTTTATGAACCAGCATATGGAGGTCCTATCCCTTGGGTTAGTTGCCTTTAGAAATAAAATATATAAGCCAGCAGAGCAATTTCTAGTCCCCTCATTTCCCAAATTTTCATCTTTGCCCACAGGTCTACACACTCTGCAATGAAGACCTAGCAGGATAGCAAGCTGAGCCTGGCCATCTCCACAGTGTTTGCTGGCAGACAGAAGGCCAAGTACTTAAGCACACACAATGGAGGGCACGGAAGCTACCTTTGACTGTTCCTTCTGTCTTGCACCTCTCTTTGATTTTGTTGTTCTCATCGCAGGTCTTCTTAAACTCATCAAATGTAAGCTACCTGAAATGCCAACTCCTTACTGTTGTAAGTGATTCCTTTGGCAGCCTACTTCCCGGCTCTCCTCATGTTCACTTAAGTCAAGCTTCTAAGTGAAAGAAACACCTGGAGTCGTCCCCTACCCCTCAACGAATAAGCTGGTGGCTCACTAGTCAGTATATTTTAATCTCCTTTCTCTCACGTTTCTTTTGCTTAAATAAACTAGTTTATGTAGCCGGTCTGGGCAACGGTCAGTCAAGCTTTACTGTATGCATGAGTCACCCAGGAACTTGTTAGAATGAGAATTTTAACTCCAAAACTCTGTATTTCTAGTCAGTTCCCAGGCAATTCTAGGGCTGCTGATTCATGGACCACACAGTGATCTAGTAACCTCAGCTGATGGTGACTGGCCTCTTTTATTCCTTTCTAGAAGGCTGAGGGCAGGGGCTTTGTATTCCTAAATTCTTATTGCTCTCCTGTGAATATGGTCTCTGGCCTTGAAATCCATTGTCTGTTTTGAGTCAATATAAAAACTCTCCGTATCCAGATTAAAACCTAGAGATAAAACCATCCTAATCCATCTTTTTTTCACTAAGGGCTTGGGCCAGTACAGCAGGATGCCATGCCCTAGCTCAGTCTGCACACAGATTCCAATGAAGTGTGTCTGCTATATCAATAAAAATATAACACATTAAATTGCTCAGCTTCATAAATAACCATCTTCACTGCTGATGACTTCCCTATATTACGTGGTTCAGTCTCGTATACACTTAAATAGATCAGTTGAGGAAGAAATGAATGAGCCAACCGACATTTGGTTTTTTACCCCAAAGCTAAGATGGTAACTGCAGTGCTACAGTGTAGTATATGTTGTGATGTTAGGATCTTGTTTAGTTTTAGTTCAAGAAAAATAGAAATAATTTCAGTAAGCAAGAAAAGAGGTAGAGACACAAGACAATATTGATGATTCCGCAAGGTGCAATGAAGACATTTGCTCCCAAATATTCTGGAATAGTCTATAAACTTCCGACAGATTCACAGAGCTACGACAGGATTTTGTTAGATTTGAACCTCATAAGTTGATTGCACATATCATTGTATTATGTTGTCATTTCATAAAGTGATTCTCCCAGAAGTTCACATTTCTGGTTCTCCTAATAATTTAAAGTGTAACCTATAAAACTGCATGCATGTTTTCACTCTTAAATTATGAAAAATTAGTATAGAATTGAAGAATTAGCTATACAATTTGTTTGGCCAGAGTCTAACTGGCTTTTCTAGGGTGGCCATGAGCTACTATTAGGCTTGGTCTTGGTAATTCAGGAGTGTTAGGTATCGGCACACACTGAAGTTTTATTCTAACAACTTGGCAGGCATTTCCCTCTGCTTCAGTCTTTGGGTAAATGCACAGGTTTAGGATCTAGTCTCAAGAGCCTTCCTAAAGCCCCCCTGAGAAAACAGGATCATCTGGTCTGCATACTACCATTTCGTACAGCTGACACTTGGCTATGGATCTCCCAGCCTGACCTTAGACAATAGGAGACTTCTCTGGAAATATCAGGAGGTCCTGTCCCAGGCATAGCTGCTCCTGTAAATGTGACCCCATTCTGCTGTGCACCTCTCTGCCTGTGACCGGGCATTCATTTGTCTTTAATGAGATTTTGCAATGACAGGATTGGAACAGATTGCTGGCATTATGGCAGCCAGGATATTGTCAGGAGGAACTTGGCAGTGCTCATAGGTGTTATGATGCTGGCTCTTTGCTCAAGGGCAAGAATATTGAAGGGAAAATCAGAGATGATACAGAGTGAAGGTAATGTCACAAAAGTTCCAGAGATGAAACCTGTAGCGGTACATGCATGGCAAATGATTTGAGGTTTACACACTTTTGAGCCCATGGTGACTGAAGACATTGCCAAGAATTGCTTCAGTGATATTCCTTCATAAATCTGCATAATAATCTCTCAGCAGGGCTTTGGTGAAATTACAAGTATTCATTTACTAAATTGGGTTCAGTGTCTGTATCCTGCATGCCATATGAATATTCAACTCAGTGAATGCCTCTCAAGCTATGTTGAAGTTAACACATAAGCTGAATATAACTCAAGAAGAACTCAAAATTGCATGCTTATTTTAACCTAACAGAGGGCCTAATGCCTTAAAGAATTGAACCCCCTACCCTTGCTTTGTCAGTTAATACTCCTTCTAATAAATAAAGCCCAATGTAAAGCTTTTTTTTTTTTTTTTTTTTTTTTTTTTTTTTTTTTTTTTTTTTTGGTATTTGAGTCTGATTTTTGGCATTAAATAATTTTCTTTATAACAGGGGATTAGGATAATAATACACAGGGCTATGAATGGTTTCTTAGAACAGTGGCAGCTGCCAAGCAGATTCAGGAAGAATGTTTAATTACAGTGCTCAGTAATAACAACAAAGAAACAATTCAATGAGAGGAAACAAGCCTATTCTGTGACAAAGGTCTGTGCTGGGTGGAGGAGGGGCAGTGTGCCACTGAGTGTACCACAGATAGCTATAGCTGCGACTGCCTTGGCGGTCAGCGGGAGTTTTCCTTCCATTTGAGCACTAATCTCCGTAAAACTCAGCTGCTACTCCAGGTTAAACAAGCAGAATTATACTCTCTCTCCAAAGCATGCAAGTCTTTTCTGGAAGTGAAATTATTAATAATTCTTTGAGGAGAGTCAGTGTTATCCACTGTAACAGTACAGGAGCATTTACCTAGGAGTAAGTCAACCTGTGTTCCCATGTGCAACTTTATAGATTCAGCCAACTGTGAAGCCTCAAATCGTTAGTTACTTCTTCTCCAAAGCCCTTTAACTGTAAAGATTTCCCAGATATTCTGACTGCAAAAATATATTCTGAAAATATTTGTTTGGAAATATTTTTGCTTGTACTAGTCCCTAAAGTGTCATATGACATTAGATGTACAATCAATGGTCAAATGTAGTATGTAAGATCTTACTGCAAGGAAATGTCTGTATATACTTTTTCTGTGGAAAGCAAAGTTCTAAATCTGCTTCATACACAACATGTCAGTCAATAGGCCAACATTATTTTCATCTTTATATGATAGATCAGTGGCTCTCAGCCTTCCTAGCCCTGAGACCTTTAATACTGTGACCCCCAGCCATAAAATTATTTTTGTTGCTACTCCTTAGCTGTAATGTTGCTACTGTTATGAATCTTAATGTAAATATCTGTGTTTGTCTTAGACAACTCTGTGAAAGGGTCATTTGGCTCTCAAAGGGATAGTGACGCACAGGTTGAAAACTGTTGCTATAAATGGAAAACTCGAAACCTCCAAAGTTGAAGTCATCTGTGCAAAATGGTTGCTTGAGAAATGAATCTGAGAAGCAAATGCAGGCTTTCCTGTCTCTAAAAGCCGTGGGCTCCTCCTTTCTTTCCAATAGTTTCTGGGTGTGAGACAATTGTTTCAAATCCATATTAACTCTATAAAGAGGAAATTAGTTTGTGTATTTAACTTAATGTGTCCTTCACTTAAAAAAATCTGGAATGAGGGCTGGGAGACAGACTTGTTCTAAGGACAGAGCCTTGGGTTTCAGAAGAGCTCAAAGGACAGAGATTCAGTTTTGCTCTGCTAATCATAATAGTATAATAAACAACTTCCCAGATCAGTTTTCCCCCATATTTAATAATGCCGTTTCCATTTCTTTATCAATATGAGCACAGTTGGACAGACTAAGAAGCATGCAAATCACACATGCACACTGGTGTATGGAGTGAGTGTGTGTGTGTGTGGGGGGGGAGGTGATGATCATCAAATGAGTAGGATGGGGTGACAAACAGGAAAATGTAATCTTTCTTGCATGGATCCTAACAATTAGAGGAAGTCTGATGTGATCATAAGGACTCAGGGAATGTCCATCTCGAAATATATATCTTAGCAGACATTGTATGCATGGACTAGAAGATGCAGACTATAGCTAGAAAGTTGGATGTGGTTTTTTTTTTTTTTTAATTTTAATTGTCAGATAAGTTAAGTGTGTGGAGAAGGAAAGAATTTAGCAGTGGTTATCAAAAACTATGAATAAAACAGCTTGGAGGAGGCTCACTGATCTCAGGTGATGTGCTGTCTAGATGTGGTCATTCAGAGAGAATGTCTTGCAGTAGGAAGGCTTGAACTAACATCAGTGTCATCAACGAAACAGCTAAAATCTGCTTAAGGTTAAGTCAGAAATTAAACAAGATGCTCTAAACATGAAATTACACCATGTGTATATTTTTCTGTAAATAAGCTAGAATTAGATAATTCCCCTATATCAAATATGATAATCATATCTAATAGAAATAGTGAGTGAAGCTTACAGTGAAGAATAAGAGCGTTGTAAGTGGAAAGAGGACTCAGGAGGCACTGTACACAGCCTGCAGGCTTACAGATTGTAATAGTGTTGGAAGGCAAGCTTTGCCAGTTGGCCTTCAGGAAATGGGGAGACCACCAAAGTAGAAATGTTTTACCTTTTGCATTGGCTGCTAACATACCCCCAAAGGATTACAGAGCTACCTTAAAATTAAAAGTCAAAATGTCTTTATTTTGAATTTTGTAGCATCTAAGCTCAGGTTAGGAGAAGGTCTTTTTGTATCCATATTATATGGAAAAAACCAGCCACATTCCTATGAAAGGTACCCCTGCCACACCATCTGAAGGCAAAAGATACATTTTTAAATAAAAATAATCTAGTTCTAATAATTTTTCTGCATCTCTATTTTCTTTCCAAATGCTCCTGTGACTTGAAAAGAGCAAATGTTATGAATGTAAAACAGGAAGTAAAATATAATGGCTTGTTAGCAAAGGGTCTAATGGCTGGTTCTGCTGATGGAGGAGGTGTTTATACAGTCAGATGATTAAAAGTGACTCCTCTGTCCACATCCTTGCACACCTCCTGTTAAGGGTGAACCAAAGTGGTGATCACTGGAAATGTGTGTATCTGGGTGAGATGTGTCCTCACTCTGCTCTGCTTAGCTGCCTAACGGAGCATGGAGCTCAGTCCCAAGCAGGTCAGGGGAGGATCTAAGGTCCTTGGTGGTTTCACTTAGATTACAAACGACATCCTGATTTCAAGGATGGCATTTAATAGGAGTCCTGGAGCTTGCAGTGGCAAAGAATCTGGCTGGGCAAACGCACCCTGAGGCCAGACACTTTCAAATGAGTTTACCTGACTTTTTATTTAGATTATTTTGTTTAATCAGACATTCATGGCTCACCTATGAGACAAGTGATTTGAAAAAAATTTTGAAAAATAAGATACATGAAAGAGATTGCTTTGGCTTCTTCTCTAGAGTTTTCTCCTCCCCTGCTAAGGTAATTTTCTTTCTGTATTTTTAAATTAGTAAGCAGCCATGAACCAAAACAGACACTAATGGAATTCTTTGATGTAGAAGGCAATGGTGGTTTATCTTGGTTTCCTATGCTTAGATCTTATGTATTAAATTTGTATTTTTAAACTCTTTCAGTATGAAATGGCTGGATAGCATGGCCTTGCCAGCCTTCTGTTGTTGTTTTAATTGATTTAAAGCAGTTGCACCTTTTTGAATCAGGTAAATGCACGAGCTTCATCATTCTTATTAAAAACCATTTGTGCCCCTGTTGCCATCCACCAAACCTGTTTGAGTGCTGGCTTAAGAGCATTTGGTCATGAACAATAACCATAAAAATTTGTTGGGGGAATGAATGAAACAACTCATATACACATTTAGTTCCATTTCAGTAAGCAGAGGTTAGGCATAAAAACAAACAAACAAACAAACAAACAAAACAACATTTTAAGAAACGAAGGAACAGAAAATTTCTATTTTTTTTTTTTTTTTTTTTTTTTTTGAGAAGAAACATTGACTCAAATCCTGACTCAAATTTCCCCTGGACAGGTGAATTTACACAGGATGGTTATAGTTATTTGCTATAGTGTCTATGAACTGAACTGGAAACAATGCCACTCTGCCTTATATTAGGAGTAATTAGCAGGTAAATGGAGTTTAAGGTCATGAGACTTAGAATGTTCTGAAAGAGTTGCAATGTGAAGGATTTAGTCATTTCAAATGAATCCACTGAAGTTACAGTTTACAATGAATTTATTAAAATGTTTTAAGTATCTAGCAATGTGTTCTGAAGGAGTTTCTGCTGAGAAACTGGTGTTTATTGTGATGACTAAGAACACAGACATGGTAACATAAGTCTATAATTTAGCTACTTGGGAGGCTGAAATACAAGGGTTACAAATTCAGGACTGCTTAGGCTAAGGAGCTAGTTCAAGGCCAGCCTGGGAAAATTTGCAAGGTTATGTCTCAAAATTAAAATAGTGAAAATAAGGGGCAAGCAGAAAGGTCATTGGCAGAGGTCTTGCCTTGGATGCATGAAGCCATAAATTCAATCTGTAGCACTGAAAAAGAGAGAAAGATAGTTTTTTTATATTAGTTTACATTTAAAACATGGTCATCCTTGTGTTATTCTAAAGCGAGGATCCACTATCTCCTGAGATACCATGTTACATTTTCCTTCCTCCAAGGCAACCCTGAAACTTCTCTAAAGAATCTGAGAGATTTGTAGAGACCAAGAAGGTTTCCCACTTTGGTGTCATGCACTCGATTTGTTTAATGTAATCTGGGGCATTTTAGAAGCAGTGAAGTTGTCTTGCACACTTGGGGCTTTTTGCTGGATGCTCTTGGTACCATTTACCTTGTTAATTTGCTCCTAATGAGTTCATCAGCAATGATTTAATACAACTTTGAGGAACAGCTTTCTTTAGTCTTTAATTCGCGACAGTTCCCCTTCTATTTGGCAGTACATTAATGGAAATGGAAAATTGCCTCATTCTAAATGTCAGAATAATACCGCACCAAAAACAATTCAGTCATGTCTTTCAAACCACGCACATATGGTTCATCAGCAAATGTCACAGTTCTACCCCCTTCCCCCATGTGCCCATCCTGCCTGCACCTTCCCCCTTCCTTTGCTTTCCACATGCCTTTATCTGGTAACTGTTGTGCCCATTACGTTTTTCATGTCTTTGCTGAAGTTTCATCTCTCCTGTCACCTGTATTTGCTAATGATCAAGAAACTAGGTCTCATGACACCACATTTGTGTCGATCTTGGAAATGACAGAGTTCACAGATCAGGTGACAGCAATTGCTTTTAGTGTTATAAATGTCTTTCATCTGCTCTCAAAATCGAAAAGAGAAGTTATGTGAAGTTTCCTCCAAATATGTTTTGTGCATTATTTTGGAGTGTTTTGTGACACTCCCTCCATGAAACTGGGTTCTCTACTGTACCCACACCAGGACAATGCTTTTTCCCTCCTAGATCTGTGCCCAAGTAAGTTTCTTTATAAGATTAATGCTTTTATTATGAGTGTCTTAGTTGTGATTTATTGAGCAAATTCGTAATGTGAACTCCTGGTAAGTATAGTCTCACTTGGTCTTATGGTAACTAACTTTTAATTGCAGGTCTTAATTCATTAACAATCAAATGGCATTTCAATAATGTTCAAAATTAGTCTAGAAGCTAAACTACCTAAAGACCCAGCAATTTCTGAAGCCATTGATCAAGCATGAGCGGCCATGGCTATCCTCTGCATACAATTTGAAATGATAAATTTGTCTTTCCGAGGAGTTTTTGGGTAATCTCTAGGCTTCATTCTCAATGATTTTATGTATATGCATACATATATGTACATATACATAATATACATATAAGATATATGTGTATGCATGTGTGTAATTATGATATATATATGTGTGTATATATATATATATATATATATATATATAGGGGGATATGTATTCATTTTCAAATCACTTGCCTGGCACTGGAATTTTGAAGTTTAATTAATTTGGGATATTTGCTTTCTATTTTTACTAGAAGCTCAACTCATCTGTGAAATGTGGCACATTAATTCAAGTCAAATTTCTTTCTTTATTTTAATTAACATTTTTATTCTTTGAAAGTATTATAAACCTGTACTCTGTAAGTTTATTCGATGAAGCTGAAGCTGATTAGAGGAGAACGTCTGGTTTTGAATCACAGGTTAGCTCAGAAAGCATGCAGAATGTTACTCAGTTTCTCTTTGTCTCTTTCTCTAGGTAGTGGTCTTAAAGATCTTCTCCGGTCTCTCTCTGGAGGTACTATATAACATTGCAATAAATACGTGTTCTCATAATTTATTAAGCATCTAGTATGTGACAGATACTTTTCAAGTATTGCTGAATCTAATTGTTCTAAAGAAAGTAAAGCAATTTGAAAAGAATTTTCCTGAGGTTTGAAATGCTGTCATTTACAGAGATGGTGTACATGTATGCAGTGGTTTGTATAAAAATGGCCCCTATCGGTCCATAGAGAGTCACATTATTAGGAGGTGTGGCCTTTTTGCAAAAGACATGGCCTCTTTGGAGGAAGGATGTTTCAGTCATTCCCTGCTGCCTGCAGATCCAGCTCATCTAGACATAGAACTCTCAGCTTCGTTTCCAGCACCAAGTCTTCCTCCATGTCACTTTGATTCCTGCCATGATAATAAAGATATTGGACTAGACATCTGAAACTGTAAGGCAGTCCCAATTAAACGTTTGCCTTTCTAAGAGTTGCTGAGGACATGGTGCCTCTTCACAGCCATGGAAACCCTAACTTAGACAATGTGAATCTATGATCTCCCTATTCTACAACTGTTTATGATTTGTCATTCACCTTAGAGCTAGAAAGGATGGAGGAGGGATTTCATCAAGCACTGTGCTTCTCTGCTGTAGAGGTGACTCTTTCTCTAATGCTTCCCTGTAATGCAGTGGACTCCAAAGAAGGTATGTTTGTCCTGGCTGAACGACTTTACTTAAAGCAGGACTTAGTATGTACATCTGAGATGTTCTGTGTATTCCTTTACCCATTGCTTCTTACTGTCTACAATCCTTCTATGCAATTGGAAGTTATCATCCACTTCCTTAAACTGACCTTTTGAACCCAATATAAGAATGTATATACCTTTTGTATAACTCTGTTTCCTATTACTCTAAATGACCGAGTAATTCATTAAAAAACAAAAAAGATAACTTTTTTAGCTCAAAGTGTTAAAACTGAAGTTTAAGATGGGATGGCCACATCCTATGGAGGTAGAAGACTCTGCAGGTTCCTGAGGTGGCCAAGATACTATATACAAAAAGACACCAAACGGCCTAATGTAATGTCTTCTTTTTCCTTATAAATCCACAGGTTTTATTCCAACTCCATACTACTCCATAATGAAGATTTTTGAAATACATATTTATTTTAGGGACATTCAAACCATGTGTTATCCATACCAACTTGGACTATCTAAATAACTTCCTTTCTGTCTCTTGGGATTTGAATTTTCTATTTTTTCCACATTTTCATTCTGCAGATTTCTTTTTCTATATTATTAGTCAAGATTGACACAAAAAGAAAAATATTAAACTAGGCTGTTTGAAGCATATTCCTATAATATGATTCTTGAAGCTTATTGCATGAAACCTTTAGTATGGGATTCCTTAGAATCTACCTGAACCCTGCAGAGGCAACCACAGCTGACAGTCAGCCCTCTTTCTAGAACCACATCAGTCATGATTTTGCCACTACCTTCTTACAAACCTCAGTATTTTGTTTTGAAGTGACAAATCTGTTACTGTTACGTTTCTTAGATGCTCCTTGTTCTGAGACTTCTTTGTGGTATGCATTTTGGTTTTATAACCCATTTGTTTGTACATTATTAATTCATGGGTGAAATAACACACACACAAACACACACACACACACACACACACACACACACACACACACACACACTACTTGTTTGCTCAGAACTTACCAAATGGATTTCAAAAACAAGGATCAGCCACCACATGAAAAACATTTTCTTCATGTTCACCCCTTCCTTTTGTGAAGCTTCACTTCAGGTCTGCACGGATGTTTTCAGCCTTACTAGCCTAGTAAGAGATACTTTTTAAATGTTAATTCAACTGAACTAAGCACGGGAGATTTTCTTCATCAAAATTTCATGTGTCACTCCTGTAAACTTTCCAATCCCTTTCTGGATTACTCAGCATGAAATGAGAACTTCTTGTTTCTTTCTTTTGAGATCTTGTGACTTGCAGATTGAAGGTCATTTGCCTGGGTGTGTGCCTGTCTTCTTTATTTTCTTGTTGCTGTGATGAACTACTCCAATGAAACCAACTTAAGAGAGGAAGGGCTTATTTCAGCCCAAAGTTCAAGGTACAGTCAGTCACAGTAGGAAGGTAAGGCAGTCAACACGAGCAGCTGACCACATGGCATGCGCAATGAAAGAACAGAGAACACGGAATGTTTTCTTTACTTAATTCAGTCCTGGACTTGAGCCAGGAAAATGGTGCCACAAAGTGAAAAAAGTCTTCCCATCTCAATCAACACTTGTAGTCAATCCCACACAAGCATTCCTACTGGCCCATCTCCCAAGTGATTCTACACCCTGATATGTTAACAATTAACATTAACTGTCACACTACCCTCCTTGAGTTTTTATAAGCAGTGAGTCCCAAGGAAGGCTACAGAGTCCTAGTGCTTTTATATCCCAGTAGCATTCGTTCTAGATGCTTTGTAGCAAGTGCCATAGGGAGCAAATGACAAATAAGCTAAAAGTCTGTTCAGCTTCAGTCACAGCAACAGTGGGACTAATTAGTAAGAGGATGATAAGATGTCAAAAGGTTTTTTCTGAATGATAAATTCTCTTTTAAATCTAGACATACAGGGAACAATTCTTGAGTGTACCCATGGTCAGAGATAAACTAATATATCACGAAGTGTTTGAAAGATAGTTAAATAATCAATTGTTAAAAAAAAGTATTTTGTTGGCCCAGGCTAATCAAGGAGATGAATAACAGGTAAAAATTGTTTGTCTTAATTAGAAGGAAATGTGATTCTCTTTCTGAGGCCTTTATAAATTTGATTGACATACTTGAACTATGTTTTTAGTTATGTAGCTGTATACACATAATGAGAACTTTGTATCAAGTGTTTACAAAAGTTGAGTTTTAAAACACACACACAAACAGACACACACACACCTCATTTTCTGTTTTCTGTTTTTGGGTTTTTGTTGTTGTTGTTTGTTTTATTTTTCTTTGTTTCCCTTACCAGACAGAAGATCAGGTACCTAAATAAAACAATATGTCTTATGATGTTTCTTAGGAACTGGCTAAGACAAGCTCATGTATGAGAAATCAGAAGCTTAGCCTTATAAACATTTTAAGAACAGAGTTTCAGGTTACACCATGGAGTTGTGGGGACACACCCATGTTTTAGACCTTCTGAGAACCTTTTCTTGTCACTTAATTCCCCTAGCTATAAAGAGTAGCACAAGTGGAGAGAAGGCTCTGCAGGAGCCAGGGAGACTAGATTCTAGTTTTCCTCAAACCTCTGTATAATGAATGGGAGATGCATTGGGTTCATCATAGCAACCAATAGAAAAGGACCAGTGAATCAGGCCTAACATCATGAATCTAGCTGAGTCAGGAGGTAAGGTTTAAAATATAGTAAGTACATAATTTTTAAGACTATCATACTACATTACAACTATGTGGTAATTTAAGACCTCAGTACCTTGCACTCTCAGTGGTCTGGAGGCTAAAAATCCAGGAACAAGTCATAGGCAGAGTGGTACTTCATCTGAAAGCCCCAAGGAAGAGTCTATCTTCCATTCCAGTTTCTGATAGGTTACCTCTAGGCCTGTGGCCTACTTCAATCTGTATCCAGTTTTTACACAGCCTTCTTCTCTGTGTCTGTTTCTAATTATGAGATTCTCATGGAGTTCGGGACCTGCCATCCTAAGCCATGATGGTCATACGGCTTTTACTGAAATCACTGTGTTTATATAACCCCATGTCATGGTAGATCCAATCCAAAACTATTTTAAAACACAAGTCATGAATTTAAAGAACAGGAAGGGGTATATGGGAGGATTTGGAGAGAGTAACGGGAAGGGGAAGGTGTTGTAATTACACTCCCCAAATCAAGTCAAATAATTTCTTAGTCATAACAACAAAAAGAAGTATGTAGTGTTTTGCTTTATTTATATTTTATTTAGCATACGTTTGTTTTAAAAGCATCCATAGTATTAAATGTGTCAGTAGTCCATCACTTTACGTTGCTGAGTTGTATCTCATTTTGTGTATAATCCTTTCCTCAACAATAGCTTGTCACTTCCAATTTCTGGATCTTATTAATAAAATTGCAAGGAATACTGTAAAAAATACAGTGTCTGTTTGATTTAGTTTAGTTTTAATTTATTGGCTGATTGATTCATTCTTTCAGCAAATATTTACTGAAAGCATGCCAGGAATAGTGTTGAGCAGTTAAGATACTGTTACTAATACTTCTTCATGAGGCTCACAAAGAACATTCATTGGGAGCTATGTAGACTGGGACTTAGGTCATATATTTGTAAGACATGATCTTCAATATTCTTGATCATTTGTATTCATTCAGTATGAACTTTTAGTTACAAACATTTATTTTTATTCATGAAACAGACTATGTGCACATTGTTAGTACATAAATGTTATTTTTAAAAGCTAAACAGTGAAAAATAGAAAAAATTATTTCACTAACATCTTTTGTGTTAGTCATTTTCAAGTCATCATGGCTTCCCAAAGAGCTATCTAGATGTCTGCTGCATTTCAAGTCTTGGGAACAATGTCATAGTTCAACATCAGGGTTTCTTAAACCTTAAAATTAAAATTTACATCTATACCATGTCAAGAATTTTTTTATACAAGTCTAGCTACATAAGTATATAAAGCATGTATATGAGTTTACTGCTAAATCATAAATAAATATAATTCATTTTCATTGACCTGTAATTTTGCTACTTGAATACTAGTAAGATGAATGTGCTTGCTTATTTATACATAAAAAAAAATCTTGGAGTTCAAATAGGTAACTTCCCTGTGGCCTCTGGTAGCTTGATTACTTGCTAGTAGGAGGCTATACATCCAAATGTATAAGGGCAACATAAATTGGGCTTAATGGATTAAAAATATAACATAAAGTTCAATTAATATGGAAAGGAGGATAAATTCTGGAGGCTGCAAGAGGTAAATATAATTAAAACACATTGTACAAAATTTTCAAAGGACTATTTTTTAAAAGAATTAAATTTTGGCTAAATATTTAATACTTCTGGATACAGAGCCTTTTAATTTTCTTTAAGTTGGTAGATCCTTTAATTCTATAATCATCAATGCTGAGAATGTTACATCAAAATGCAAAATAGAAGAACTATGCTCTGGACCATTTCAGATGTTATAAAAACACTGTAGTAAATATAAGCCCAAAATGCATTTAACAATCAGTTTTATGAAACTCAAGCCAGCAACTCAAAGAGCAATTGCAATAAAATATTCTAACATTACTGCCAGGAAAACGGGTAGGCCAATTGCAGGTCTTCACCTTTTCCTCCTCTTCGCCAAATCCCATGCTGTGGCCTCAGCCATAGCTTCCCCTTTCTCTCTGCCCCATCTCCATCAGATCATCCAGACTGTCTCACATTTTGTCAAACATGCACCACTTTATCCCAGCATTTCCTGGGAAACCTCTAGCTAAGCATGCTGGAGAAAGCAAGTAGACCAGCAAAGCCGTTAGGTGAGCTTCATATCTCAACTTTAGCTCTTTGTCTCATAATCCAATACCCCATCTCTCTTATCCCCAGCATCATACCAAACTACATGAGGCTTCTCACTTTCTGCCTCTTCTCTCAGGGTACTCAGTGGTTCCTGGTAGAACACTCTGGTTTTCTTCCTCCCGTGTACCCTCTCACCACCACCTCCAGCCCTTTCCCTTACCTAAGTGTCTGCTCCTAATACCTATGAGTATACTTTATCCATATACTTCAGTGGTCACACTTATTAGAATCTTAGAAGAATTTCCTACCAGGCAATATAAAGACATCACACTTTCCTTAGAACAAGAGAAGTCAAGGCAACAGAAAACAAGAAACAAAGTACCTAGCCAACAAAAATAAGACCAGATATCAACATCTACAACTCTAATAATCCTAATTAACAAATGTCTAGATGATAGTAACATTCAGGGAAGTATATCCCCACTAGAGCCCAGTAATCCTACCACAGCAAGCTCTGAGAACTACAATATAGCTGAAGCACACACAAAGACTTTAAAATTGCCATTAGGAATGTGATAGAAGTCATTGAGGAGTACATGAATAAGTTCCTCGAAGAAATCAATGAAAAAACAAAGAGTGGAAATGAATAAATGAATTGAATGAATGAATAAATCAGTTAACTACCTGAAAATAGAAATATTTAGGAACTCAAACAGGAAGCTCAGAGGCAAGTCTCAACAACAGAATAAAAAAGATGGAAGAGAGAATCTCAGACACTGATGATCCAATAGAAGAAATGGATACCTTTGTCAAAGAAAATGTTAAATCAGAAACAAACAAAGAAACAAACAAATGCTGGCATAAAATATCTAGGAAATTTGGAACACTATGAAAAGACTAAATCTAAAAATAATAGGAATCTAGGAAGGAAAAGAATCTCATGTTAAAGGCATAGAAAACATTTCCAACAAAATTATAGAAAAAAAATCCCTTAATCTAAAGAAGGAGATGCCTTTAAAGTGCAAGAAACATAAAAATAAATAAATAAATAAATTGTGCAAGGCCAGAAATTCTACCAGCACATAATCAAAACACTAAGTATATAAAACAAAACAGAGATGAAAAGTTGCAAGGGTAGAAAACCAAGCAGGACAAAAAGGTAGACCTGTTAGAATAATAGTTACTTCCCAATGGAGACTCTAAAGCCAGAAGACCTGGACAGACAGTTCTACAGATGCCAGTCCAGATTACAATACCCAGCAAAAATTTTAGTCACAATAGATAAAGAAAATAAGACATTCCTGTTGGGATTCAGACCTAGGACAAATGGCTGAGGTGCATATTTTACATACCAAAGTGAGCCTGACCTACAGGTTCTCCCAGCATCTTTCAGTCTTTTGTTGTTATAGAGCTTGGCTGGCATATCCCCCTGTCTGCCCTGAACTTTCTAACTAAGGAGCTGGGCTTCCCCTCCCCTAGAAGCTCTTTCCTCCTATATAATCTAGACATTATATTTTGGTACCTTCTTCCTCTCTCTGCCTTTGCTTTCTGTATGTACTCTTTTTTCCTTCCTTCCTTCCTTCCTTCCTTCCTTCCTTCCTTCCTTCCTTCCTTCTTTCTCTCTTTCTCTCTTAATTTCTTAATTTCTTTCTTTCTTTCTCTTCCCTTTCCCCTCAGTCTCTCTCCCCATGTCAACTTCCCTGGCCTAGGTCCTTGGGAATAGTTAAACAACCAGAAAGTGTTTTCCTAAAAAACCCTGCCTTTATGTATGTTATTTTGGCTTGAATTGGCACATTTCATCAGTGGAGAATAACTTAGCAATTCTATAAATTAATTAGAATTAAGGACTATCATATCTATCTACAAATCTATCCCTACAGAATATGCTAAACCTGGGAAAAAACAAAGGCCAAATAATCTAAATCCTGTTGAGGGAGATATTTAAAATGGTGGCACCCGATCTGTCTTGTGTTACAGGGCCACCATGTTCCCAACTAGCCTAGTCACAAGTGGAGGTGTCGAATTATCACTGCCGCTTGGCTCAGGCTACCAGCTCAGGTGGCCAGAGACACTGGCCCTGCCACCCGTGAGACGCCAGCATGGGAGATGGCTCTGCCAATCTTCCACGCTGTCTCCACAAGGCTGAGCTGAGCCCAGACCATCCTGCCATCTACACAGTGCCTGGTGGGAATGAGACTCTAATGCTTAGATTATCCAAAGGCTTTACAATTTGATAATGCTCAAATTAACAAGATGCTCACACAATTGGAAGTGTTTCCCAATTAACTAACCTAGATATAAGTTGTTACCCAGGACTGCTCTTAGTCCATGCGTGGTTCTCCAAGTTTAATATCGTGGGAAATATACCGCTACAAAATCCAGCACATGAAAAGAGGGAAAAAAGACACATATACCACAACAATAAAGTAAAAGGAATCAGCCAACAATGAACATTGGTACCTCTCAGCATCAGTGGTCTCAGCCGACAATGAACACTGGTACCTCTCAGCATCAGTGGTCTCAGCCGACAATGAACACTGGTACCTCTCAGCATCAGTGGTCTCAACCGACAACGAACATTGGTACCTCTCAGACAACACTTCCCCCACCCCAAAAAGACACAGACTAACAGAACAAATGTGAAAACAGGACCCATCCTACTGAGGCATCAAAGAAGCACACCATAATGTAAGGAATATATGTATCACCACAGGCTAAAGGATGGACAATGACATTTTAGGCAAACAGAGCTTTGAAGACAGTGGGTGTACCCATTTTAATATCTGACTAAATAGACTTTAAAACAAAACTAACCAGAAGAGATAGGGAAGGGCACTAAATATCCATCACTGAAAAAATTTTCCAAGAGTGCATCATGATTCTTAACATCTAAAACACAAGAGTACCCAAGTTCATTTAAAAAAAAAAAAAACAACAACAACAACTACTGTTTAAATCATATATTGACACTTACACATTGAGAGTGGGATACTTCAATACCCACCTCTCTCCAATACTGGAACTGATATTATAAGCCAAAAGGCTCTAACAGATATTTATAGAACATTTTACCCAAAGATAAAAAAAAACCCTTTTTTCCAGCACCGCATAAAGTTTTCTTGAAAACTGACCATATACTCAGACACAAAGCAAGTCTCAATAAATAGATGAAAACTGAAATAATACTCCATATCCCATCTGACCATCATGGATTGAAACTAGGTACTAAGAAGAATAGGAAGCTTATCAACTCGTGGGAACTGAAAAATTCAATACTGCAGGAAAAATGGATCAATACAGAAATTTTAAAAGAAGCTAAAACCTTCCAGTGGAAAAAAAAGACAGCATTTTCAACAAATGGTGCTGGTTCAACTGGCAGTCAGCATGCAGAAGAATGCAAATTGGTCCACTCTTATCTTCTTGTACAAAGCACAAGTCCAAGTGGATCAAGGACCTTCACATAAAACCAGGTAATCTGAAACTAATAGAAGAGAAAGCAAGGAAGAGCTTCAAACACATGGGCACAGGGAGAAATTTCCTGAACAGAAAAACAATGGCTTATGCTCTAAGATCAAAAATTGACAAATGGAAACTCATGAAATTGCAAAGCTTCTGTAAGGCAAAAGACACTGTCAATAGGACAAATGGCAACCAACAGACTGGGAAAAGATCTTTACCAATTCTACATCCAATAGAGGGCTAATATCCAAAATATACAAAGAACTCAAGAAGTTAGACTCCAGATAACCAAATAACCCTATTTAAAAAATAAGGTACAGAGCTAAACAGAATTCTCAACAGAAGAATCTCAAATGGCTGAAAAGCACTTAAGGAAATGTTCAGTATCCTTAGTCATCAGGGAAATGCAAATCAAAAAGACCCTGAGATTCCACCTCACACTAGTCAGAATGGTTAAGATCAAAAATACAGGTGACAGCACATGCTGGTGAGGATGTGGAGAAGGAGGAACACTCCTCCATTGCAGGTGGGACTGCAAGCTGGTAAAACTACTTTGGAAATCAATCTGTCTGTTTCTGAGAAAATTAGAAATAGTTCTACCTGAAGACCCAGCTATACCACTTCTGGGCATATACCTAAAAGATGCTCCAAGATATAACAAGGACACATGCTCCACTATGTTTATAACAGCCTTATTTATAATGGCCAGAATCTGAAAACAATCTAGATGTCCCTCAACAGAGGAATGGATACAGGAAATGTGATACATTTAAACAATGGAGTACTCTTCAGCTATTAAAAACAGTAACTACTTGCATCGATTGTATTGATATTTCATCAACCTAGAACTGACCTTAATACTTGCATGTAATTTAAATGGTATAAAAGCAAAATGGGGGGGGGAGGAGGAAGGATGGGATAGGGAGCTAGAGGGGGATAGGGAAAAGGATAACATCTGAAAATAAAATATTAAATTAAAAAAACAATGATTTCATGAAATTCACAGGCAAATGGATGTAACTAGAAAATATCATCTTGAGTTAACCCAGACACAAACTATCACACATGGTACTCACTCATAAGTGGATATTAGCCCAAAAGCTCACAATGCCACAGTATAATTTACAAGACCGTGTGGAGCTTAAGAGGAAGACTCGGCTGTGAATACTTCAGTCCTGCATTGAGGGGGATCAGGATTATCTTGGGATGTGGAGGAAGTGTAGGACCTGGGAGGGAGAGAGAAGGAAATAAAGGACAGTATTAGGTACTGGAGGGGACAGGACAGAGGTACAGAGGGTCAAGAAATCAAATAAAAATATGTAGCAGTGGGGGATGAGGAACTGGGGATAGCTTCTGGAGAGTTCCAGACACCAGGGAAACTCCCAGTACCCAATGGGGATGACTTTAATCGAAATGCTCAGAGAAGGGGAGATAGAACCTGTAGAGACCACTTCCAGTAGATGGGTATGATCCCCAGTGGAGGGATGGGGCTACCCACCCATCTCAAAGGTTTAACCCAGAAATGTTCCTGTCCAAAGGAAACACAATGACAAAAAAATGGACCAGATACTGAAGGAAAGGCCGTCTGGGGATTACCTCACCTGATGATGTACTCTGTCTGCAGACACCAAACCCTACACTGTTGCTGTTGCCAAAAGGTGCTTGCTGACAGGAACCTGGTATGACTGTTCCTTGGAAGGTTGTACCAGCAACTGACCAATGCAGATGTGGATGCTTGGAGCCAACCATCAGATTGAGACAGGGACCCCGTGAGGGAGCGGTCAGAATGACTCAAGGATTGAAGGGGGATTTCTTTTTTTTTTTTCCTATTTTTAATTTACATTTTATTTACATTTCAGATGCCACCCCCTTTCCCCATTTCCCTTCCCTAGAAAACCCCTATCCCATGCCCCCTTTTCCTTTTTGCTTTTATACATTTTTTTAAAATGTTAATCAAAGGCTTTATAAGTTTGGTAATGCTTGATCAGGAGTGTAACCCAATACCCAACCTAGATATATAAACTGTTGGGAGCCGACTTTTAGCAGAAAGCGGCTAGATTATCTTTGCAGCCTTCTGGAACCATATACCCTGATAAGAGATTTGGTTTTCAATAGCCTACAACAGCTGAAGCACACTCCGATATCCCACATATTTTGTTTTGCTGTTTACTGCCCCCAGCTGCAAGGCACACGTGGTAGCCATGCCTGCAAGGCATGAAGTTCACGTGCTGTCCACGTGCTATCCAGGCCATACATGCTTATAAGGCGCATGTGCTATCCTCGCCTGCAAGGCATTGCGGTGCACGTGCTGTCCACGCTATAGACGCCTGTAAAGCTTACGTCATATCAACACCTGCAAGGCACGTGGTATCCACACGCCTACAAGGCACGTGGCAAAAGCGTATAAATACCTCAGAATTCCCTTCAATAAAAGAGACTTGGTATGAGACAAGAGACTTGGAAAGAGACTTGATAAAGAGACTTGGTATGGGACTAGAGACTTGATAATGAGACTGAATCACACCCTGTCTTGTCTCCATTCTTTGCGTCTCCTGCCCCAAGAGCCCCACTCTCTCTCTTGACCAGAGCACTTAGCCCCAAAGCGTTGAGGCAGAGTAAGGGTTTCAACAATAAACTATCTTTGACTGGTGGAGACCCGTGAACATTTGCCTCCGTGCCCCTCTCTCTTTCTCTCTCTTTTTCTCTCTCATCACCTAGCTTCTCCTCTCCTTAGTCCATCTCTTCCTCCCAGTACTCCTTCCCCCTTTGCTCCTCCTACATATCACCCTTCCTGTTAAAATAAAACTTTTTTCTCAAAATACAAGTAGAGCATACTTATTCCTAATTGTACCAGTGAGGTACAAGATAGTCCTAATACCCAGTCCATCATTTTGTTGACTAACCAGAACCTCTGTTATCTCTCCTAACTAAAACACTTAGTTTTGAACCTGGCTTTTTTTCTTGGCTTTAGAATGAATGTCAGCTGAAAACCATTGAAGGGGGATTTCAACCCCATAGGAAGAACAACATTTTCTGGCTGGACAACCAAGTGCTCCCAGGGACTAGACCATCAACCAAGGAGTGTACAGGGAAGAATCCATGCCTCCAGATACATATGTAGCTAAGAATAGCCTTGTCTAACATTAATGGGAGAGGAGGTCATTGGTCCTGTGGAGGTTTTATGTTCCAGCATAGGGCAATGTTGGAGCAGTGGGGCAGGAGAGGGTGGGTGGGTGAGGGAGCACTCTCATAGAGGCAAAGGGGATGGGGAGAGCGCAGATATGGGATGGAAGGTTTGTGGAGGGGTAATCGGGAAATGGGAGAGAAGTTGAGATGTAAACAAATGGAATGATAATAATAGTATTAAATAATACAGAAAATATTTTAAAAGAAACTACAGAGTTTTTAGAATCAAATGAAAATGAATACACAATATACCCAAACTTACAGAACACAATTTAGCATGTTCTAAGAGGTAAGCTGATGGTTCTAAGTATCTAAATTTAAAAAATGAAAGAGATCTTACCATAGAAACTTAACAGCACACGTGAAAGGTACAGAAAGATGGAGAAATCATATGCCAAAGGAGTAGATGGGAAGAAATAATTAAATTCAGGGCTGAAATCAATAAACTAGAAACAAATGAAACAAAAAAATCCATACAGAGAATCAATGAAACAAAGACTTGCTTCTTTGAGAAAATGAATAAGATTAACAAACACTTATCAAAATCTCTTAAGTGGAGAGAGAATATCTAAATTAACAAAAGTACAGATGAAAAGGTTCATCATAACAAGAGACATTGAAAGAATCATAAGAACATACTTTAAAACCTGTGCTCCATCAAATTGGAAAACCTAGAAGAAATGGATTATTTTCTTGATACATACCATTTACTTGTTGGGGATTAGTCTGCTAAATACTGTTCTCCAAGATCTAGTTATCTAGAGTTGATAAAACATGCTCTTCTGTCATTGGAGGGGGGAGCTGGCTAGGTTGGATTAATAACTAACAGAGTTTATTAAAAATTAAAATCTATTTATGTTTGGGCACTTTATGTAAGACATAGAACCCAAACTAACCTGAGAGAAGTTACTGGGCTCGAGACACATACACAAAACCACCACTGTCACCACCAACAAAAACCTAAAACAAAGAAAAAAATCACAACCAATCAAAATAAATAAACAAACAAAACAAAACAAAACAAAACAAAATAGACACATTGATCAATGGAATATAAGTGAAAATCTAGACGTAAATCCACACAAATATGGACAGGTGACTTTGATAAAGAAGGCAGAAATATACATTGGAAAAAAGACAGTGTCTTAAACAAATGGAGCTGGTCAAACTGGATGAATGCAGTTAGAAGAATCCAAATAGATTTATACTTTTCATCATACTTACCAACTACAAATGGACCAAAGAACTCAACAAAAAACTGGATACACTGAACCTGATAGAAGAAAAAGTAGGGACTAGCCTTGAACTCATTGGTGCAGAAGATGACTTCTCAATGAAACACCATTACCATAGGCTGTAACAACAACAAATAAATGGAACCTCAAGGAACTGAACAGCCCCTGTTTGGCAAAGGACACATTTATTTGGACAAAATGTCAATCTACATAATGGTTTACTAAGTACACACCCAACACAGGGCTAACATACAAAATACATAAGGAACTAAAAAAAATTAAATAAAATAAATGGCCAAACTAAAATATGGGGTATTGATCTAAAATGGAAATTTGAAAAACAGGAAACTCAAATGGCAGAGAAACACTTAAAGAAGTGTTTAATATTCTTAATAATCTAGGAAATGTAAGTTAAAAATACTTTGAGATTTTGCTTACAGCTGTCAAATGGCTAAGGTCAATGAAACAGATGACAGCTCATGTTGGTGAGGCTGTGGAGTATGGGAAACACTCTTTCATTGCAGGTGTGATTGCAAAATACTATAGGTACTATGGAAATCAGTGTGGCAGTCCCTCACAAAGATGAGACTCAATCTACCTCAAGATCCAACTATCCTACTCTTGGGCATATACCCAAAGAATGCTTCATCCTACCATAGAGACAGTTTCTCAGACATGTTCATTGCTGCTCTATTCATAATAGCCAGAAATTGGAAACAACCTAGATTCCCCTCAACAAATAAATGGATAAAGAAAATGTGGTTCTCTATGTACAATGAAATACTAATCAGCCACTTAAAAAATTAATTCATGAAATTCTCAGGTAAATAAATGGAACTAGAAAAAGTCACCCTGAGTGAGGTAACCAGACTCAGAAAGTCAATCATGGTATTTATTCAAGTAAATGTGGATATTACCTGTTAAATCAATGAGAAACAAGCTTCCATCCATAGCACCACAGTGGTTAGATAGGAAATAAGGGACTAAAGGAGACAGATAACAAAATAGAATAGATAGCTGTGTATGGAAGGTGGGATCGATGGAACGGGAGGACCCATCTGAGAAACAGAAACTGGAATGGGACATAGCATGTATGTGTGTGTGTGGAAGAGAAAGAGAGAGAGAGAGAGAGAGAGAGAGAGAGAGAGAGAGAGAGAGAGAGAGAGAGCTAAAATTAAGGCCTATTTGAGGGATTCAATAGAAACTAACACAGTAGATGCTTTCTAAAATATATAAATGTGTGAAGGAGATCTAAATTAAGTTGTCAAATATGCCACATCTTGTCACCATATGAAGCTTCTAGTATTGAGAATGGGTTCCAACTAATTGTCCAAAGGTCCCACTAGAACCCCAACACAACCTAGGTTTTGTTGGGGTTCTAGTGGGACTATAGGCTGCCCTCCACAAATTGACAGTAAGGTTCTATTGCTGAAGATAGTACCCACACAACTCATTGAACATGAAGAAGTTGACCTGCCCCGTGTCTCCACAAAGCCTTTATCTCTGTCTGCCTATGGCTTTGTTTCAGAAATGTACTCTGCAAGCTACCAAAGGCTAAATGGAAACACCAATTAAGGTTTTTTTATATCTTTATTGTTTTATTAATAACTTTTAAAAAATCTTAATCAAAGGCTTTATAAGTTTGGTAATTTTCAATAACAAGATGCCCATATAATCAGAAGTGTAACCCAATACCCAACCTAGATATATCAACTATCTTTGACTGGTGGAGACACACGAACATCTGCCTCCAGGTCCCCCCACTCCCATTCTCTCTCATCTCCTAGCTCTTCCTCTTCTCCTTACTCCTCCTCTTCCTCTCCTTACTCCTCCCATCTTAGCTCCTCCTACATATCACTCTTCCTGTTAAAATAAAACTTTTCTCTCAAAATACCATTAGAACATAACTATACTAATTTGTATCAGTAAGGTACAAGATAGACCTAATACCCAGTCCATCATTTTGTTGACTAACCAGAACCTCTGTCATCTCTCCTAACTAAAAGACTTAGGTTTTTTTTTTTTTTTTTTTTTTTGGTTTTTCGAAACAGGGTTTTCTCTGTATAGCCCTGGCTGTCCTGGAACTCACTCTGTAGACCAGGCTAGCCTCGAACTCAGAAATCCGCCTGCCTCTGCCTCCCAAGTGCTGGAATTAAAGGCGTGTGCCACCACCACCCGGCAAAAGACTTAGTTCTGAACCTGGCTTTTTTTTTTTTTTTTTTTTTTTTTTTTTTTTTTTTTTTTTTTTTTTTTTTTTTTTTTTTTTTTTTGTCTTTAGAATAAATGTCAGCTGAAAGCCATCCTCTCAAATCTTTTCTCTCAAAGTAAATAGCAGGGATTGGATATGAGACTTTAAATCTTCAACCCCATCAGAAATCCAGAATGACTGAATTAACTGAAATTATGGGAAGCACAAAGCATAGCTTCTAAAACTTAGCCAATTTATAGAGACCTCTGAACACCTGGACAGTCCCTATAGAAGGTTGAAGTTTTAAATTCTTTGATCTACAATGGTATCCTGATTTCAAGATATGCTAGTGTAATAGTGGCACAAAGCTTGTGGGTATGTCCACCCAACATCTCCTTTAACTGTAGGACCACTCCATGAAATGGAATCTATACTCAATACTGCCTACTTGAACAAGAATCTGAGATTAGATATTCTAATGACCTAAGGAAAAACCTAATACTAATGTTCTACCAAAATAACTGTCTTAGTTAGGGTTTTACTGGTTTGAACAGACACTATGGCTAAGGCAACTCTTATAAGGACAACATTTAATTGGGGCTGATTTACAGGTTCAGAGGTTCAGTCCATTATTATCAAGGTGGGAACATGGCAGCATCCAGGCAGGTGTGGTGCAGGAGGAGCAGAGAGTTCTACATCTTCATCTGAAGGCTGCTAGCAGATTACTGACTTCTAGTCAGCTAGGATGAGGGTCTTAAAACCCATACCCACAGTGACAAACCTATTCCAACAAGGCCATACCTACTCCAACAGGACCACACCTTCTAATAGTGTCACTCCCTGGACCTAGCATATACAAACTATGCAAGAACCTAGTTATAAAATTTCTTTTAATGGCATTTGATTTTATTCATGAATGAGCACTTTGCTCAGTTATCATGAGAGATGGGAAGAAATATAGAGACCCATAGCCAGGCATTTGTAGAGAGTGAGAGACCTTAGAGTACTCAGCCATAAATAGGAGATCTCTATAAAATCCCTTTCTTCAGGGCTTAGTAAACACCATGGAAGAAGAGGTAGAGAGAATGTAAGACACCAAGGAAACAAGGCCCTCTAAATCAAGAGGATCAATGCGCACGTGAGCTTACAGAGATTGAAGCAGCACACACAGGCCCGCACATTTGTCTACAACAAATGGAGTCCTAAGCTAAATTGAGAAGTGGACACAGCCCCATTCCTAATCCAGAATAAAATTCCAATTGATTTCCACTTCAAAACGAAATTTAGTTTTCTCCAAGGAAATGTCATTGGAAAGCAAACTCTTAAGGGTAGGCTGCATGCCGAGCATGAGGGCTAACAGAAAATAATTTCAATGTCATCCTTTTAGGTTCCTTGTCTCTTTATATCCTACATGTCCTTTGCATATATATTTTGACTTTCAGTTTTGTGTTTTATGGGATTTCTGGATGTGAGAACAAGTAGGTGTTTGTTTCTTGTGCATTTTCTTGGACTCTTTTCTTTCATGTTTTTTGTTAAGTTCCAGTGTACAGTTTTTGATTTATTATATATTATGTAATTATTATATTATAATCTGTTAGAAGCCTGTTTCTTTTTCAATGAGAGACAGAAAGTGGGTGGATGCAGATGTGAGGGAATGGGGGCAGGACTGGGATGAATAGAGGTACGAGAAATATAATCAGGGTATGTATGAGGGGAAAAAATCTATTCTCAATACAGAGAAAAATTTAAAAAATAAATATTCTAATAAAGGCAGTGGGAAAAATGTAAATCTTTGTTATCCATATTTGAACCATTATGATTTTGCAAAGGCAGACATGTTTGGGTATACCGGAAATCACCGCAGTTCATCACACACGATAGTCTGGAATCTGAGTGGTGCTCTTTCAGCAGCTGCTGTACTGTGTAGACATGATGGACTGCTCACTGCACATGCTGTGTGTTCAGAGCCAAGGTTGCAGTGAGATATCACATGGGGCACAGGCGAGCTCTGATAACAAGTCCTCAGATTGAGTGCGTTTGATGTTGTATTAATCTTTTGTCATTGTACAGTCAGAAACCTTTGACCAAAATTTTCATGACTCCTGTTCAGTTACATGATTAGGTGTTTCAAACAGTGGCATAAGGACCTGGGTTCTAGATGATTTCTTCTGTTTGAAACAACAGTTCAAAGCTGGAGACCCAAGGACAGCCCAAAGCCTTTGGAGTTTTGAAGTAATGTAAAGGGCATCCTGGCCACTAGCAATTTCCTTTAGTCTAAAGACTTACTGAGGCTCCTGCAAGCCTCGGTCACACTGCAGAGCAGCAGGCTAATAAGTAGAGGCCCCCGTGACAGAAGAAGTAGTCCTGTCAAGGATCAGGAGAAGAGGGAAGTCTGTGAGCCTGCTGGTCCTTAGGACCTACAGTTAGCAATGGGTCAGAGATGTTGGAATGGGCTTTGAGCATGGCATCTGCCTATGCTGGTAGGGACTAGGGATTTGGTTGAGGTTGAAAGTGAATTCTTCTGTATGAGATTTGAGAAGAGGAAAACATATGGGAACAACCATTGTTCTTGACTTTCACCTTATGATCTTTTAGGAGAAATTTAATTCCATGGACATTACCTTAGTCAAATGAAGATTAAAAACTGTTAAAGTATTTGATAATGAAATTTTGGATAAGGAAGTCTTTTGTAATCTCTTGCAGAAATAAGTCTTTCCTGTTATAAAAATACAGCATTTTGCAGAAAGTTGAATGTTTGCATAGACAGTGTCTGTTGATATCTTTAATATAGACAGTTAAAAGATCTCACATTCGGTAGCCTGAGAGCTCCTTGCTTATGGCTTATGGGGATAATTTTCTGTATGGTTTTCCTAAAGAGATGTGTTGATTCACTATGGACGCCTTTCCAGAAATTGAACGGAACCCACAGCCACACATGCTGTTTCCACTGATTGCTGTTTGAAGGATGGTCCCTGGGATTCACAGAGAAGAAGAGAGCTGTTGGAGAGTAGCGTGCTCAGTAATCACAGATGTACCTCAAAATAAGCAATCCGGGTGGTAGGGGGTTGGGAGAATTATTCACTGGCTAGATGAATTTAATTATCATCTGGCGTTACTTTTTTCGATATGCTCGCAGAGTATGTTCTCATTCCTAACTATGGATCAGTACTATATGCCTATAATCAGATCACCATTGTAGCACTCATTTAACTGAGAAGTGAAATGCTTATATGTTCTTCTGTGTAACTTTGTTTAATAAAACTCACAGGCGTATGAGTCCCAGATTCGATGTCAAAGAGTCTGGTTTTGCCCTAGCTCTGCTGCTCAGTAAGCCTACGTCTACTCTTCATGTAGAATCCCTTTTTCTCTGTGAGTCTCTTCATGCTTCATTATGCAGTAAAGCATCTGTAGCAAATCTTCAATGTATACACCCAGGGTTTTTATATGTGTTAGAGTTATATAAAGCTTCACCCTCTGTTGGGGGCCGACTTTTAGCAGAAAGCGGCTATCAGCTTTGCAGCCATCTTGAGCCATATACCCTGACATGAGACTTGGATTACAATAGCCTACAACAGCTGAGCACACTCCGATAATCTTGGTTTAGATACCTTGGGTGTGTGAGATTAAAGGTGTGTGAGATTAAGAGTATGATTTAGAAGTGTAGAGATCAGATTTAGAGACAAGACCTAAGGGCATGATTAAAGGTGTGACCAAAAGGCATGGCTTAGAAGCGAGACATATAAAAGGCAGAGGCAGACGGAGAGAATCAGACACAGCAGAGAGAAGACAGAGAAGCAGGCACTTGGAAGAGAACTTGGAAGAAGTAACTTGGAACTTGGAGGCACTAGGGACTAGGAACTAGGGACTAGGAATTTAGGACTTGGGACTTAGAGAGAAGAAGAGAGACTGAAGAATAAACGGGACTGAAACACACTATGTCTGGTCTCCATTCTTCGAGTCCGCCCTCACTGTCTCTCTCTTGCTGAACCCTCGGACCGGAGCGGCAGCTTGGACCGGGATACAGTGGCCGCCAAACTAGTGGCAGCCCAGGCCTCAACATTTTGCTCGTCCGTGACATTTTTGGCCGCCCGAACATGGGGCTAGTGCGGCTCCCAATATGTTTTGGCTGCCCGAACGTGGGGCTAGTGCAGTTCTCAACAACCCTCACCTAGTTCTCCATTGAGAACTTTCCATCGCTGTTTTCCTAATTGCTTTTCATCCCGATGGGAGTCACCTGCTCTCCTATCAATGGCTTACATTATTCTCGCTCTATGTGTATTATTCCATATGGATCTGAGTTGTGTTGTGTTAGTACTGTTTGGGAGTGCTAATGGTTTCAAGCAGCACCAGATACTGAAAAGTAGAAGTCCACAGGATAAGAAAAACAAAGATGTAAGATACTTACTTACATCTTTGTTTACTTACTTCATTTGCAGTCACACCAACCATAACTACTGTTTAGAGCCCAAAAATATGCTGTTTTCACAACTTACTCATATACAAGAAGTGACTAGACTCTGAGATTTAAGGTCTTTCACCACAGACATATCTGTATTGCCTTGCCTACCAGCATCCAGAGCAGGAAGATATTACCTCAGATTCATTTTGTACTCTTATGCAATTGCTCTGACTGGGGCCTAGTTCAGAACAGGGAACTTAGGTGTAAGGACATGTGGAAAACATAGAGATAAAATTTCCAGTTTCTTCAAAGGGAAGAAGGTAAGTAGTGGTTAGGGACCAACTTCAATGGTATAGTCTGTATAACACTGACTTTCTAAGATCACTCACTTCAAGGGTAGGGGTCATGCCTTTATTACTCTTTGAGCAGTTAATTAGGAAGAAAGATCCAGTCTATTCATAAAGTGTGAATCAATATTAAACAATGGAAAATAGCCAAACAAGGCAAATAACAAACACATAGCATATTCTAGGGGAACCCATGAGAATTGTCAAGCAATCTGAAAACATAGAGTCTCCTTGATAGTCTAGAAGAACTATAGAGTTTACATAGACTCAAAATTAAGTTACAATGCTTTGGTAACACAATGGGATGGTTGCTTCTGTGGGTGGCTGGAGCTACCTCTGCTGAGCCTGGATGGTTAGCACATATCTATTAAGTTGACATTATATTTCCCATCAATTTTCACAAGGACTCATTAGCAAAGAATAAAGCTGATAAAACAAAATTATGAGTAGGAAATTACTGGACTTTAATACACATGAGAGATACTTTTAGCTGTGGATATCTTGTTTATTTGTCTGATACTGTGTTTTGAAATGTAAAATTGGTAGGATTCTATAATTCTGCCTCTTTCATCTGAGCTCATTTATAATGGTTCATAGTGTATTTGCCAACATAGAAATTCTCTCATGAGTTCTGCCTTGTATCCTCAACATCAAAATGTTTATTTTCTGTATTATGCCTCATGGATGTTCACAAAGCTGTGAACAAATAACTAATAACTATATACTGACTAAAAATTCTACTGTGTGATCCACCTATTCTTTACCTCATTTGCCCCTTTTGGAAAGAATGAGTTAAACAAGAAATAGAGTAGGAAGGGTATTTGATTTTAAATTTATGTTAAGATTTGTTCAAAGCCAAAATGAAAACTCTCCAGAAAATGTGAAAAGAGCTGAGACTCTTATCTGTCTCTAACAAATGTATTCCTACCCAGTTTACTTATGTATTCATATAGTGAGATCAAATGCAATGCAAGCTCCTGATTTAATCAGTGCCATTTGCCTTATCTTATCTAGATTTTCAAACTTTTCGAGGACAGCAACCACATTAGCTCTGTAAGTGCCAATTTACTGTAACTCTGCTCACTGGGAGACCTATCAGTTGCTTTCCTTCATAAGCCATGGGTTGTGCTATCATTCTGGAAATTCTTTTTATCATTTTGTTATTTCTATTTAGTAAACTTTCCATAGCTGTCTGCAACCTTGAAAACTGTCTCTGTATGTGCTTACCATTTAGGAGAGTGTCAGGGAAACCCAAAGCAAGCAAACAAAACCAAAACAAAAACATAAAACCCAGGGCATGTTTCTGTAAGGAAGACCTTGTATATCTATTCTGAGAGAGCATGTACTTAAACCACACAAAAATAATCCCAGGATAACTGAATGCTCTGTGTGTGTGTGTGTGTGTGTGTGTGTGTGTGTGTGTGTGTGTGTTTCTGTTGTTGTGTAGTTTGTCTTTGGAACAAGATTCTTGAAGCAAGTTATTACTATTGAGTAAATTACTTGATATTTTAGCAATTGTCATTTTAACAGAAAATCTGCTTTAATTTTATAACAGAATTTATATCAAACATAAAAATTTAACAATTTTGAATTATCAGAATTTCAATGACAAAGAAAACTAGCATTATTAATGGGGTTCTCTTAGATTTTTATGTAGCAATAATGCAAATGAAAACCAAGGCCACATGCATTCTTTCAGCATTCAGAAAGAAAACAATAAAAATGCTAGTTTTAGATATCTTCTTATCGAATTGTGGGGCTGTACTTGGTTTTAGCTACTAAGCCTACCAAGCCTATGTCTTGGAAATTCCTAATGAATGAGGAGGAACAATCTCCTGAAACTTCGGGGCTATAACTAGAAGGAGAGTGTGTCATTGAAGACAGGGCTAAAGTTGCCTGAGCTACTGCTATACAGATATCAAGCTGGTATAATTTTGATGTGTTGCAGACATCAAGGGAAGCTACAGTTTTTGTTTTAATTTCCTCCACGTTAGTTTTCTCACATGTATTTCTTAAGGTTTAGCTTGTCATTTGGGGAACTACTGATTCACCTTTCTTTCAAGAGAACCTTGAGATTGTTTTTTGATTTGACACACTTGATCACATATGAGGTCTGTAGAACAAGGCCCTAAGGTGTTGCACTTGCTTCATTCTATCAGGCCGTCAGTGAGAGATCCACTCTGTCAGTGGATGTCTCTGCTCAGCTTCATCTCTGCAGGACATTCTCTAAGATGTTCATATAGAACCTGGTATGTTCATTATTAACCAGCAAAGCCTCAAGCCTTGTATTTATTTCTACCCACTTATTTGCCATAGACTTTGTCTCTGACTTACAAGCAGGAAACTGGATTCATCTGAATATAGTTCATCACCTAACATGTATTTTATGATGGCAAACTGTTTTCTAAGGCAACTATTTTTGTGGGCACACCCTTTGCAGTGTGACTTGCCTGTTGAATGCATCGAGATGCACTTATCTCCTATACCTTTTAAAGACAGGCTTGAATGCATGATTTGTCTGATCAGTTAATGCCATGAGTAAATGTAGTTCAAAAAGACCCTTAAAAAGTGTTGAATGCTGGCTTCATCTTCTCTGCCTGTTGCTGTTCTTTTTTTTTTTTTTTTTTTTTTTTGTTATTTTACTTAATCACATTTAAAATGTTATCCTCTTTCCCAGTTTCCTCTCCACAACCCCCTTATTCCATACCCTTTCCCCCACTTCTATGAGTGTGCTCCCCCACCCTCCTACCAACTCCCACCTCACCGCCCTAGCATTCCCTTACATTGGGCTATCGAGCCTTAACAGGACCAAGGGCCTCTCCTCCCATTGATGTCTGACAAGGCCATCCTCTGCTACATATGCAGCTGGAGCCATGGGTCCTTCCATGTGCACTCTTTAGTTGGTGGTTTAGTCCCTGGAAGCTCTGGGGGATTGAAAACAATCTGAAAAGAGACATTATTGTCCCAAGCCACCTGTTCTCCAGATTGCTAGTGGAGGCCATTCTAGACTGAGTAACCATCAGTCTTGCCTGATTCATGTAACTGTCTAGAGAACATCAAATTATTGTTAAAACTACCAAAACAACCAAATACTTAGGTCAATTCCAGCCATCTTCATGTATCATGGGACGCTTTATTATGTATCATAGCTTAGCAGTTTAGGAGATGATATCAGAAGAGGAGACTGTCGTTACAAAACCCTGAAAGAACTCAAGATGGGTTTAGGATCAGACAAGAATAAGCTGAAAACACAGAAGAAATTTCTATTCTAAATTGTAAAAAGAGTGACAAAGAATCTGTTAGAGGTGATGAAGTGGCAAGGAGACAGTAATCACAGACTGGGAAGATGTAATTTCTGTTACATAGTTGCAAACAATGGAGGAAAGTGTCAAACACACAAAACAGCAAACTCTCAGATGGGGCCAGGATTTTATGACCAAATGCTGAACACTTCTATTGGCTTCTAGCTAACTATACTTGAGAGAACGATGGGCTAAAGAAGGAAGTGTTTGGCAAGCTGAATTTAGTGATATATTGAGATTACAACTTTTCTGGATTGGAAAATAAAATGGCTTCATCTCCAGTTTCTCTAGTCAAGCATAAGGTCCTCAAAAAAAGACATGTCTTTATGAAGAAGTATATATTTAAGGATAGTCTAATGGCTAACTTCCATTTTTCATCATGTGATAGATTTAAGATGGTGCCTTGTAGACACTTTCTTTCAGTTAGGTGAGGCTTTAATAATTTTAAGAGCATTGTTTCAGCCTGACTAACATGGAATCTAATCAGCAGAGATTATTATTCTCATACAACATTAGGGTATCAATTTGGTAAGAAAAGAAGGTACTTGATTCTGATTTATTAGGGTATTCAAAAATTGTTGTCAAGGTGATTCTTGCTTCGGTTACCTACAAAGTACATCAGTGAGGCTCTGCATTCTATGGCCAAGCCTCAAGCTTTCAGAGAGCATGGCAAGAGTACAAGAATGATTTGAATTGGGGACCAACTTCTGGGGCTAAAATTGGAACCTAATTAAGGATGATGTCTGCTCAAAAAGAATAGGTCTTTGTTAATACTGGTCTGACAGGATTTCACAGTAGCTATGCAATTCTGTCCTTCTCTTTCTGGATGGGAGTGCCTGTTACCATCATGAGTACCTTCTCATTCTTATATGTTGAAAGGGTTGGCAGGAGCTACATAGCACTAGTACTTTGAACTAAGAGTCACAGCTAAAGAGTGGTGCATAAACAATCATCTACACCAGAAACTGAGAGTGATGAAGACATTTCAAGTATGTCACCATTGTGGGATGACTTCTGTAGAACTGAGAACCTGTATTTTACAGAAGTAAAGTCTGATGATTAGAGATCAAACTATGAAAGATTGTTTGTGTGCACCTACATGATCATTTCTTTTTATATGTACATTTTTCTGTTATGTAACTTTGCCATCGTCCCCATTCATGGGTATCGTAGAAATAAGTAATAATAAATCCTGGCAGTGCAGTTGTTCTACCTACCTCAATGGTTTATATTCCTGAATGAAAGACACACACACACACACACACACACACAGCCTCTATATTTTAATATGCTTTAAACAGCACAATAGCTGGGCCACTGCCTAACCTCCATGCGGTTAATCCTGAGTTAGTACTTACTAATTCTATGTTTTATCTTGGTTGCTCTAAACCCAGTTGGGCAGCCCTCTGGGCAATACTCTCCCTGCTCCTTCACATGGTGGCTATGCCTCTCTGTCCTACACTCTTCTCACTTTGGGGTCTCTTTTCTTTTCTTCACTCTCCAGGCATGATGGATTTCCTCCTTCTCCTAAGGCCAGGAATCCTAAAATTCCACCTATGTCTGTCCCTCTCAACTATTGGTTGTTGGCATCTTTATTTTCCAATCAGAACCAGCTGGAGGCAGGTTTCCAGAAGCTACATGCAGACCCTCTAGTATATACACTTTTGGGGCGGGGAACATAATTAGCATTCAGATACAAGCAGTTACAGAGTAGAGTTCAGCTCTTCATTTCGTAGTCCTGGTTTAGCCAGACAACTGGATTTGGCCAATGGGAAATGAGGATTTATGATAGAAATCAAAGCATGGAAAGTTGGTACACTTTTGTAAGTGTTAAGTGTTCATGTGTGTGTCATTTTCTAGGATATGGATGGTCCTGAGGTAGCCAGGGAAGAAGACTGCAAGGAAAAGAAGGTGTGTGTTGGTGAAGAGTTGTAATCCCAGACCTGGGAAGGTGAGAGCCAGAAGCAGGTAAACTCCTGAGGTTTGCTGAACAGTCAACCTTGCATCATTGCCTAGTTCCAAGACAGTGAGAGACCTTGTCTAAAGAAAATAAACCAAACAAAAATGTTAGACAGCATCTGAGAAATGACATCTGAAGCCATCCTCTGGCTTCTACACATGAAACACATACATGAATACAAACATCCTCCTGTACACACAGAAACAAACAAAATATAAGTAATAGTAAAGTTCCTTTTAAATCTGTTTTTTATTATTGCCAACATGTTTTTAAGAACCACTATCCTCCCTTCCTGTTAACATCACAAATTTTGAGTACTATTGATAGTTAGGCTGTTTTTCTTTCTTTATTTAAAGTTTTGTGTTTGATTTTGGATTTTCTCCCCAAAATCTTTGGAAATTAAGGAGTTTTCATCCAGTTTAGTTAGGAGCTTCAATTGCATTTTACCAACAACATTTCCCAAGATTCCTTCACTACTTTTTGGAAACTATTCCCTGCACAAAAAGATTCATTTTCTGCCACAGAATAGCCTTCTTTCTTTGCCATTTAGCCATTTAGTATTTATTTTTAAGTGTCCATTCTTTTTAGGCTAAGTTAGACTTTCCAGTGAGCTGTTCTTAAACAGCCTCCAGGCATCTTCGTGGTTATTAACTTTCAAAATGTCTTCTGGGCATTATTTTTTTCCTTGGTAAAAGCTCACATTATGCCATCATTTCCTTTTCTAAAATAGTGTAATTCATGATGATTATTTTTGGCTTTTCTTCCTTGCCAGCACACTGGACTTAACCCTGTGGTGATGGACCTTGAACAGACAGATGCTTGCCTCTGGGGTGAGGCAAGCATCTATCTCCCTTGTGAGCACCTTCAGCCCAGTGAAGCTATTACCTCTCCTTTTCTGAGACAGATGAAGACCAGGGTTTGCATGTGCTGCCAGCAGTGTATTCTCCAACTATGAGAAGATGCCTCAGGAATGTCAGAGGGGGGTGCAAATATCACAATGACCAGGGTTGAGACATCTGGTAAGAAAGATGGATTACCACACAGGTAAGTGTCCTTCTTGTTAAATTTTCCCCTAAATGTGGTGATTATTACAGTCCTATTTTACAGTATCTTCGGTTAAGGGTTTGAAACAGGATGAAAGATGAACTACAAATCATAGTCTCTTCCCAGTCCAGACCCCACACATTGTGGTGCTATTCTGAACTGCCTCAGAATAGCTTGTGGTAAACACATGAGATTTAGTAGAGACACCTTAAAAAGGCAGAGAGAAACTGTGGAAAAGACACTGTCATATCTTTTTATCTCTCTAGTAAAATAAACAAAAAGACACTATAACAAAACTGAGGACTCATACACAAAATTATATAAAAGGAGCCTCCATAATCATCTCCATAAACAAGTGGGGAGAAATCAGGGCAAATTACAATACTGGGATTATTGTGTGAGTGGAGACAGGGTTAATCACTCAGTTTCTTTAGTTGTGACACTGAGGAATGGTGGGCTGATCTGAGAACAGCTGTGCAAAACCACAATGAAAAAATGATAACATCATGAAATGAAAATAAATATTGTGGAAATGAAGAAGAAAGAATAAGGGAGATAAGAGTGAGGAAGACTCCTGGTAATACCTTCAGAGAAGTGGGGATAAAACTAAGCATTAAAAATAGAATAGGAAGGGGATTTAAAAGACTTCAAGATAAAGTACCTAATACGGATGCTCATGGTAAAGATAACAAGTGTGTATCCTAGGGGTCTCTGCGTGAAAAGCAGAGGAAAGGACAGAGCATGTGCCAAAATAGCATGCTTGAAACATTTCATATATATGCACAGTGTGTGTGTGTGTGTGTGTGTGTGTCTGTGTGTGTGCATTTGTGTGCATGTGTGTGTGAATTTCAAAGCTGAACTGCAAACTGCCATACTCTGTACAGTAAAAGCATAGTGACATTTACCTATATAACTATTTTTGATGGGTTATTTCTAAAATGGACTTTAGTATGAATAGGTTACCACTTTGTTGTTTTTGTTTGTCTATTTGTTTTGTTTTGTTTTCAAGACAGGCTTTCTCTGCACAGCCCTGGCTGCCCTGGAATTCAGTTTGTAGACCACATTGGCTTTGGATTCATAGATCCCCTGCCTCAGCCTCACAAGTTCTGGAATAAAAGATGTGTGCCACTGTGTCTTGGCAATAGGTCACTTCTTACTGTAGGACAAATAGTAGTGGTAATTAAAGTTTCTTCTCCAAGGTCTTCAAACCTAGAAAGAAGCAAGGAAACCAACAGTCATAGTCAGGAGGGACTCTGGTATAGCAAACAGACAAACTATGAAGATATAGCAAAAATCTCAGTTGGGACTCTCTCTGCTACCAAAAACAAACTAGCAGCTAAATATCAGTGAGGGGAGTCCCAGGGCAGGAGGACTGGCTGGGAAACCCTTGTGTTCCCTCCTACGATGCTCTTGGGCAGATATTTCAGTCTCTTCTATCATCTCAAGCAGCAATATCAAGAGCTGGTGGCAGTCTCTGCCTCTGGATGTAAGCAAAGTAAATCTGAACAACACTGCCAAGGTTTCTAAAATTTTTGCCTTGGAGAGAAAGGCAGAGGTCAGTACATGGTCTTTCTAGAGTTGTCTAGACCTTCAAGCTACCTAAACTCATAGCATCTGAAAGTTCGATAAGCAGTGCTTGCAGCTGTTTGACCTCTTCTTTCCCTTCCTCCTCTTTCTCCTTCTTCCTTTCCCTCCTTTCTTCCTCCTCTTTTCCCCAATCTCCACTGTCTATGACACAGTCTTAGACTAGTAATG
Organism: Arvicanthis niloticus; assembly: GCF_011762505.2. NCBI lineage: Eukaryota > Metazoa > Chordata > Mammalia > Rodentia > Muridae > Arvicanthis > Arvicanthis niloticus. The sequence continues at coordinate 4,466,268 of NC_047675.1, read as the reverse complement.
AACTCCCTACATTGCAAGGGATGACTTTATAACTAGCCTCCACCTACACAGTTGCTGGCATCCATGTATGTTTTCCTTCCTTTGGAAAGATATCCAAAACAAAAGTTTGTGTTATACAACATAGAAGCAGGAGTATCTCTTTTCTGGGGTTTTTAATAAAAGTATATTTAAAACATTGGGCTCATGCTATAAATAATTTTTGACAATTTATCATTTGTATTTAACACAGATTAAAGTCTTTTGAAATCATTAGATTTCTTCTACAATATTTTTATTTATAAATAATTTAGAATTCTATTGAACACATTTGCTCTTTAGTTATCTATTGAGGTATTTATTTACTACAATGTGACGGTAATCATTCTTATACTTGGACTTTGTGCAGATATTTAGGCTACATTTCTGTTGTGATGAAACTCCACAACCAAAAACAACTTAAGGAAAAGTTTATTTTGGCTTTGGTTCCTAAAGGGTGGATTCTATCATGGTAAAGAAGGTATGGAAGCAGATTTTATCCATACATAGGAAACTGAAGATAAGGACCTTATGAGGTAAGGACCATAAACTCTCAAAGTCTGTGTAAAGGGGTCCCTTGGAATCTGTATAGAGCACATCCAGACTGTAAATTCAGCTCAAAGGAGACTTACTACCCTGGAGGAAAAGCAGGGGGAATTCAAGAGGGAGGGGAGAGAGGTTGCATCTAACTGGAACAAAGGCAGAGAGCAGGTGGTTTGTAAGGAGTTTGTTTGTTTGTTTGTTGTAAGAGATAAAGGGGGAAATCTGTGTTAGGATGAGTTGGTGAGTCCTGATTGGACCTGTTTGCCAGTGTAGTCAAAATATGAACCTTAAACTTAATCTGGACCTTGGTGTTTAGGAAAGAGTCATTGCCACAGAAGATAATAGGTCATAGGGCCTAGCTTTAAAAATGTCATTAAATGATTTAATAAGGGAGAGAAAAAGCAAAGGAAAACTGTTAGCACCATTTTTGGCCATGCTCAGGGCTAGCACAGAGCACTTCACCCTGTCCTTAGTGATAGACTTTCTCCTGAAATGCTTTGCATCCTAAATGGTCTAGAACAGAGGTTTTCAACTTGTATGTTGCTACCCCTTTGGGGTTGCATATCAGATATCTACACCATGATTTATAACAGTAGGAAAATTACAGTTATGAAGTAGCAACAAAAAAATGTTATGGTTGGGGGTCACCACACCATGAGGAACTACAATTAAAAAGTCACAGCATTAGGAAGGTTGAGAACCACTGTTCTGTAACCACTGCCAGTAACTGGGAATCAAGTGCTCAAATACAGGAGGTTATGGGGGACATTTCCAATTCAAATGATCACACACCTGTGTTCCTAAGGAATATTGGAATCAAAAGCACGAGGAGGTTGGCATTAAACGGGAGTCATTTAGCTGAGAGTAAGCTGTCAATTTCTTATGCAAAAAGATGTAAGCCTCTGGTTTCTGTTTATAAGAAATTATGTCACTTAATTTTCACACACACACACACATAGAGAAAAATATTACAATCATTTTTAATGAAATTTTGGATAAGTCATGTGATAAAACTTCTCAGGTATGAGAGACGGCCAATGTTACAAAGTGTACTTTGTGTGTAACTACCTCTCTTCAAAACTGTAAAGAGCAGGATATCTAACATATGGCTCTTACAGTTTGACAGTTATTACAAGGTTTTCCTTTGGCTGCTAAGCATTTAGGACTACTCCCTGTTGTTGCTGAGGCTATCAGCATGTGTGTGTGTGTGTGTGTGTGTGTGTGTGTGTGTGTGTGTTACATACTTTGGGTTTTTAATTCTGCTTCTCACACCTGTCAGTTGGCTAATTGGGTAAGTTGATTACTTTGTCATTTCTATGTTTCTTGATATAGTATCAAATTTCCTTTCAACCACTATAGAAATGCATTGATTAATCGATGTCTTCTGCCTTCTTGAACTGAACGCCACTGAGTTTTTGCAGTTGAAGGATCTCTGAATAATTTTCATGTGGTTAGTTTTCAGTTTTTGGAATGAGTTTTATGTGGGGGGGGGTCATTGTTCAAAAACAGTAAAATAAAACACATATTTAAGGTTCTGAATATAAATATATTTTTAATATTTTTTTGTTTCACACTGTCTGTCTTAAGTTGTCTTGGTGCTTTGTATGTGATCTTTTACATCATTCTAGGCAAAGAAAAATGAACATTTCATATAATCTTTTCATTTGCATAATGCTGGTTTGAAGGAAAATGTGAAAATGTTGAACTGATACATGGAATCACTGAAATTACTCAATTGTTTTATACACATAGATATGTATTTAATATTGTTATTGTATATACATATATAATTAGCGTATAGTTTACTTAGTTGAGCAGTGGAAATTGCCCCAACTCAACAAGTGCAATTTTCCACACACATTCTGCCAATAGTCTATCTTTGGATTATTTATGAGTGAGTAAGAAAGTTCTCATTTCATTCTGAAATGAAGCAGAACTATGACTTATCTCTCTTCTCCATGTCTTGTAATGTTACCCTCTAACACACAAATGATTGGCTAGCACAGAGAAGCATTGTCAACTAGAAAAGCTTGGTAAGGTTCTATGGCCATGTGCTTTTCTTAGGATGTCATTACCATTTGCATGGAAGGCAGATTTAGTTTTGAAAAAGCAAAACAAACAAACAAACAAAAAACCAAGCTGTGGCCTCTCAGGGTAGTAAGCATAGCAAATGACATCTTTGAATACTTACTCTTTCTTTGAGTCTTTTTAGGTCTTGTGCATGGGAAGTCCATGGAAATTTTGTGTTCATAGAGCAGAGCACACACTAGGACTGCAGGAATTAATAATATGCTCTACTCTCACATCAGACTTACCATATAAATGCTAGTTCAAAGATAAAGTCAGTGACTATTCTGAATCTAACCATATAGGAAGAATACAAGCCCATCTGCCCTCCCACTCCACACACTTCTTTCCTCTGTGTGTGTGTGTGTGTGTGTGTGTGTGTTCAGAGCCACACATCCATTAAGCTGGCCCTGCCTCAAGCTTTGTAAAATGACTTATTGATCTTCAAAGCCTTAAAATGATTGTCAAACAAACACATGGACATACTGTATCCCAGATAGTGTTCTGCACTTTATACAAGCCTCTTTGCTTAATCCTCAAACAACCATGAGATTACATTTATGATTAACTCAGTTTTACAGAATTTAAAGCTTACAAAATACCATAGTACTTTGTAACCTGCAATCTTAAATGTTTCTTACAGGTTGATGTGTTTGACCGCTCAGTCTCCAGCTGGTGATGTTATTTGGGAACACTGTGGAAGCTTTGGTAAGAAAGTTCTATGAACAGTGTATATAGGTCACTAGGGGTGGTCTTTGAAGGTGATAGACAGTTCTAGTCTGGAACAATTTCTCTGTTTCCTGAATAAATAACACACAAGAAGCTGCTGCTGAGTGCTTATGCTGTCACAGGCCAGAACTGGTCCTGTAACATGCCTTTCCCACCATAATGTACTGGATACTATATACTGATCCAAAAGAAATTCCTCTCACCCTTCAGGTGCTTCCATCGGGCATTTGATCACAGTGGCAAGTAATACAGAGCTTAACTTAATCATATGAAGTGACCTAGATCACAATTAGCAGAACCTGAGAAAGTTACTCATCTTCAAAAATGACAATGTAAATCTGCATCCAACGAACAAGGGGCGGATGTATGACCTATCATTAAAAAACAAAGACTATATGGCTTAATAAGTCAACATCATGGAAACTTCTAGTGATACAAAGATAAGTCCATGATCCAAGAGTGGATGACTGATGCTTGTTCCAAGATCCCATGAGTCATTTAAGCAGACATGGGATATCAAGTTGGACCCTTTCAGTCCTGAATGAATTTATTCTTTCTTTTCCCTGCTAGTCACTCCACCTCGTTTGTAACAGTCTGCCCACATCTATTCTACACTCAGCTGGATGGATCCACTGCTGAACGGTCTAACTATCCATCAAGATCCAAGGAACCTCCACAACTAATTTTGGACATTCACAGACTTTTGTCAACCTCAGCTTTTTCTACTGCTGAACGGGTGCTAAGACCGGAAGGGTAGCTTTCCTCCAAGCGTGTCCTGCCAAATCTGCCTGGAGCCACTGCCTGGGAATACTTTCTTGGTCTGCACAGAGAAAGAATGGGCATGGGTTCAACGCTTAACTTCTGTAAGGAGAATAAAGTTTCTGTGCTGAGTGTCTTCTCAGAAACAGGCTTTGCAAAACACCTCAAACTTCAGGAACTGCCTAAGGTGCATGCAGCCTTTGTCTGTGGGAGAAATGATGCTGGGGGCTTCAGTGGGACTTTGGACTTTAACTATGACTATTGGGGTAAGCTATCCATGACTTAAGCAACTAGTTTAAAAATAATCTTTTCTGAGGCTTTAAAATCTCACTTGTTGAATTTCTGTCCTCCCCCTTTGGTATTTCCGAATTTCTACTGCCATTAAAACAATCTCACAATATGAATAAAAAAATGACAAAAATGACTAAGTGTCTAAAAGCTACCCTTTAAGAATGGGTTTAGAAAGGAGAGTGAACGCTAAGCAGAGTGGCTCAAGGTTGTTATCCAAGCACATATGCCGAGGCATGAGGACTGTCATGGGTTCAAGGCTAGTATGGTCTACATAGTGGGTCCTAGAACACCTGATGCAAGAAGGAAGGAAGATCATAAATAAGGAGTAAGGATAGCCACAAATATGTGTGTGTGTGTGTGTGTGTATATACATACACATACATACATACATATATGTATATATATACACATACATATATATATATATATATACACATACATACATATGCATATATATGAATTACATTATATATGAAGATATATATGCATACCTTCCTGTTTGAGAAGGTTGTTGATTAGTATTTTTTTTTCATGTGTGATAGAGTCTGACTATGTATCCCAGGCTGAATTGGAAAGCACTCTATAAAGTCCAGGCTGATCTTGAACTTGTGATCCTTTTGCTTCAGTCTCTTAAGTACTACCACACCTAGCTGAACTATAATTTTTACCTCAAAGGTCACAGCATCCTCTTTAGTGGACTTAGGAGAAATTTAATATTTTTTTAGTAGACTGAACTGACCCAAGGTAGATAGATAGTTTAGAGGTTAGAACTGAAGGAAAGGATAATCAAAATAAAATAAATAAACATCAGCTTCCCTGCCCCTGACCCCTTCACCTACAGTATGAAAGGAAAGAGCACAGGCAGCAGCAGGCGGCAGAAGCCAACTTGAGGCTGAGGGGAGCACAATGCTCTTTTAAATAAAAGCCAAATAAATAGCTTGTGAAATCCAAGAAGTTATGAGCACAGCGTTTTAACACTCCAGCTTCCAGAACTGGTGTGCCATTTATAGTTGATGGAACTACTGGGTGGCATTAGAGCCCTCCTGTCAGTGTTGGCATCAACCTGTAGGGAAACAGTCAGACGAAGGGAAAACACAAAGGAACTACTATCAAAACCTTGTATTGTTTGGATTCAGTCACCAACAATTTTGGCAAATCCCTGAAGATTTCCATTGTCCTCTAGAAGGGAGGTAAAGGAAACTACAGAGGTGGGTGCCAAATTCTTTTAAGTTGAATGGGCTCCATTTTATTAATGTCAATAGTTCTTTAAAACCTCGTGGAGTAGCTTCCATATATTTGTGTTTTGCTCACATTTATTTATGAACCAAATGCATGTCTAACCCTTTCTTAGAGTCATAATTCCCAAGGACCTGACAACATTTATGAGTATTGCCTAGTCCAAAAGAATGAAAGAGGCCAGGCCCTGATGTGAAATGATGCCTTCCATGTGTGTGCCAGGCAGGAAAGGCTTCTGGTCATTTCCTCTGTTTGATCAATTGGCTTGTCTAATCTATTTGACTATGGATGGTTGGCCTGACCTGACTTCGATTAGTTTAATGGGGAATAAGGTGGTGTGAAGTGTATAATGTTACAAATTTGTAAATGCAAGGATGACTAGAAATGTATTTATATTTGGCCATAGGGGAGAGTAGGTCAATCTCTAGCTATATTTACAAACACATTCTAGCCAAAGCTGAGCAGTGTAAAACTGGGGAAAGTAACCATGCTTGCCTTTGCTTAAGTCCACATGGCCTTTTGATTTCTGCCCAAATAAAGCAGCCTTTTGGCATGGCTCTCTGAGCTGGCAAAATATCTGCATAACGTCTGCAGAATTCAGAATGGCCAGGAGGGGCAGGTCAAAGACAGCCAAATTATGATATCACACCCATAAAATCTCATCAATGGTGACACACAGAAAATGCTCAGTGAACTGCATTCATTAACTTATTCTTATTAGGAAATTCTAAGCAGTGCAGTGTCTACATTCCTTGGCAGATTTAACATTCTGCCCCGTCCCCTCTTTTGTTCATTGCTTTTCAAACAAAAACAAACAAACAAACAAAGAAAGAAACAAAACCTTCCAAAGCAGGCTATGGGTAACAAATGACAGGAGCTGAAGTGATGAAGGTCGGGGTAACCTGGTTTGCTGAGGCAGTCTAACAGGTGGGTTATAAATAGTGTCCTTGATATGGGAATTGCCAAAGACATTCATGACTCTTCCAGTGGTTAGTACAGAAGCATGCTGTAAGGTGCAGTTAAGGAAAACTGACTATACACTTCTGTTCTTTCTGTTAATATCAGGGTCAGAGGCTGTGAAGGACCAGCTGAACAGAGCTTGACTTGCTTGTGGGTCAAAACTATCAGATTCTTTTGGAAAGAGCAATAATAATGGCTGTTCAACTGCCAGGAAAGAAATAAGATCAGGGAAACAGTGGAATATGCAGTTGAATGCCAGCCCAATTTTTCTTTGGGTCACACATGTTTTTAAAGCTAAAAATCTGGCTTGTCTACAAAACGACATCAGGAGGAACTGAGGGAAGTGAGAAGAACTGATGGGAAGCATTTCCTGGTAACTGTCTGACCCTGTCGGAGCTGAGAATGTCACTGTGCGGGGGCAGACATTCAGAAGTCTCTTCAGCTGTCTCGTCTGGGTGCCTGGAGTTTTGCTCAGCCAGCAGAACTTAGGAGCTAACACAGGGCTATGAGAAGGAGAGAGAGCTTTTTTTGTATAGACCAGTATGGAAAGCAGAGTAGGAGGAACTGATAGTCAGGAAGATAGAAATGAGCCACAAGACACCAAAAAGATTTACCAGGGCAAGCAGAAGATGAAAATAGACAGTGAAAACATTTTGAAGACCAAAGGCAGTATCAAAGATTCTTACTATCTCATAGGCAAATTTTAAAAGAGCAATGAATGTATAGAGACTTTAAATAAATATTTGTTCCTTTATGTGTTTATATATTTAGTTGGTTTTGAAAAATTCTAGTTCTCAAATGCAATTCCTTTATTGACATTAAACTAGCAAGAGGAGCTATTGTATTTGTAATAGAGACTAATCAGAATAAATTATGAACATTAAAACTATTACAAACTATGAAATATTTTTGCTGCTTGGAAAGTATTCTTTTAGCCATAGTGATGTATCTTAAAATAGTTGCCTATGGATTCAGAGTCCTGGTTTCTGTGTGAAGCCTGGCATATAACCCAGGGAGGCAATTGCTACATGCATTGAAGAGATCAAAAGTTCAAGATTATCCTTTTTGGATATGTAACAAATTCAAGGTCAGCCAGGGTTACATAAGACCTGAAGAAGCCAAACAAAAACAAATAATGAAAAAAATCCTGTTCTTTTAATATAACTTTGTGAGCTGTTTCCATTTCGGTGGATTTCTAGATCAAATATTCACATCAGGTAGTGTTAGGTGGACAGCCTTGATGCCTTCTGTGGAAGCTTCAATAAGCTAAAAGGCACGAAGGAACCTCAAAGCATAGCCCATAGAAAGAAAGAAGTTTTCTCTCCTCAATATTTGGATCTCATTTCATGGGGGAACAAGAGTCAGAGGAGGAAGTCTTGCATTGAAGTAAGGAAGAGACAAGAATGGCTACACTCAGATTTAGATAGAAGGAACCAAATGAGAACTATGCTTCAATGAGTTATGAATATCTGATATGAAGGCTTCATGGTATTCATAATGGATGGTATAATTAAACAATAAAGAATGAATGCTAGCATTGGATAGAAAACAAGACACTATAGATATACATAGAGGAGAGAAAGGCACCCTGGTGAATGCCCTTGATAAGGAAGCAGGAACAGAGGTCAGGTGTCTGCTGTACTGTTTACTAGAGGGAGGGGGAGGAGCTATCTGGACTCTGGAGTCCTTTAGACTCTGTATTTCTGTGATTCTGATTTCTTTTTCCAGAAAAACAGTTTCAGTCTCACTGACTAGCACTGAAAAGTGACTGATGATGGTTTATTTTATTAAGGGTAGAACCTGGCCTTTTTATCTCAGTAACATTGGGGTTTCTTTTTGTATGTGCTATCATACAGAAAGTTAAAGTTGTTTGATTTGTTGGGAGGGTGGATTGTAACAAGATTATAATGTCGAGGGGGTTTGTTTTGTTTCGTTTCCCCTCCTGACAGATGCAGGGTCCAGCCTCCATTTAACTTAGGTGCTATGTTGAAATGTTCTGCTCATGCTACTTCTTAAGCAGACAAACCCCCACAAGCCATGTGAGGTCACAGGACAATACTTCATAGTTTCTGTTTTTCTCCCTGTGAGCAGGGCAAAATTAATTAGTGAGCTCTGGGTTAAAGGCACTCAGGTTTTTATATAATTAATAATATGTTCAAGTCAGCCAGTTAAGTTCATTTAAATAAAAAGAAAGAAAATGAAAATGGTTTGCTGATTAAAAGCAAGCTCTTGGCTTCCAGGAGCCATTCAGCTGAAGTGAAATAGAAACATCAGGGAGATTCTTACACAGGGGCTCTACCCATAAAATGCTTTCCTCAAACGAGGATGCAAACCACTCTTGCTATCACTGATGTCAATATGTTTAAAGCACCACCACCATACCACTCACTCTCAACACCCTTGGAAATGGACAAAAATAGTAGCCTCTCATCATTCTCGATAAATAATTATAATAATGAGAACAATGCGTGTACATGTGGCTTTCATGAATGTAAGAGGGAGAGATGAGAGAAATTGAGATTTCCTTTACTAGAGAAAGTCCAGTGATTTTAAGCCTTCTAATATTTATGAGAACACTTTCTGCAGAAGAGAAGCAGCCCAAGCCCAAGCCCTGGTTTAGCTGTTCTGTGGTGGCCCACAGATGATCTAGTCAGTGTTGGTAAGGCCTCCCTCGTCTCCAGATGAGTAGCTCTTGGAAGTCTCCCAGAGTCCAGAGAAACAAAGGTCTGTGTAAGTGAGAAAGCAGTCCTGAGATACCATATGAGGGTGACATCATATGTCACCATGTTCTTTTACTTGCTGGGACTCTTTTATTATTATTATTATTATTATTATTATTATTATTATTATTTAAAGTCAAGTCATGAGATCAGTAGTTGCTCTTTCTGGCAAACCATTGTTTTAAGCCTTAGACTTTCAGCTGGTTACTCTGGGCTTAGAGAAATACTTCTTAAAGCCCCAATCAGACAAGCTTCATTGACTCTGGCTGCTGGGTGTTGCCTTCATCCATGGCTCTTTTAATATTTTCTTGGCATCTCCACTATTGTGTTAAAGATCATCCGAGACTCAGACAGAATGATAGGTAATATGAGGAAGTTGGAGCTGAACATATTTACTGTACTGGCACAAACACTCCCATTACTAAAACTGGTAGGCTTATCTAAACAGCCTTTCTTTCTAAGTTAAAGCATACTGCTTTAACCTTCTGTATCCCTCATTCCCTTTTCCAAAAGCAAAGCTATCAAAGGAACTTAAGAAAATTGTCTTTCTGGCTATACTTAGTCATTCCACTACTTGGTAGTGAATCATTGAAGGCTTTCAACATGGACTCCCATATAAGAGAAAAATCCCTGAATCAGTTGCAACAGTAATTATGAAAATTACTAAGGTATTTTGTGGTTAAACTACCGTGGAGGAAAATGTAGCAACAATCTGTAATTAGACTAGTGTTTGCTCTCCGAGGTATAAGTTTCTTGGCAATGAAAATGTGGCAGTCCTCGTTTTCAACATGTAGATCATAAAACTGGATTGAGGAAAAGATAGATGTATGGACGGATGTATGGATTGATATATGGATGTATGGGTGACTGCCATAAGAAATTAGAAAGTTAATTTTGTGAGTTAGAGGGCTAATTATGAGAGTAACTATCTTTGTTAAGCTTTGTACACAATGTGGTTATGATAACCAGTAAGCAAAAAGCATCTCTATAAAAGTGGGCACTGGGAATTATATTACACTACATTATATTGCATTATATCCATGGCCTACAGTGTAAGCAATAGTTCATAAGAGTACAAACCTGGAGATCCCAGCCCCCTTGCCCTTAAGTAGATTCTTAACATTTATTATTGAGAAGGCATGCTTCACTTTTGTTTCTGTGTACAAAAGCCCAAAACATAAAAAAGAAAAATGAAGATCTTAGAAGATATTTGGAAATGTTGAATGAATGAGGATGGTATACTATGCAGTAAAATCCATAGACATATAAATTATTCAGCCACCTTCTTTGGTATTAAAAAAGGCTCTAAGATGACTCATAGGACAAATAAATGTTTACCCCTTCATGCATGCATAAATTCAACCTCTCTGTATGCAGAGGTAGATGCCACCATGATGTGACAGGCTGAGAAACTAGATGCCTGGATTGGCCTCAAGGGAATTTGCCTATTTTGTGTGAGACAATTTGGTAAATCCTGTTCATGTGTCCAAATGCAAGAGGAAGGACGTGTAGAAATCACCCATGTTCACACATCTACCACTCAGATGCAAAACAAAATACAAAATACCAAATGTCTCTAGAGTAGTGCCAGATATTTTTTATCTTTGAACAATCAAAACTTCTAAAAGCCTTAGCGAAATGAAGTGATTTATGAATGATCAAAACTGATAAACTTTTGACAATTGTTCCTGGAGAAACAAAACTGTCTACATTATGTTGTATTGTAATAAAGATTCTGACCAAAATATGCTTCCAAAAGAGAATATTGTTATATTGTTACTTGTTTTCCTTCTCCTTAGACATTACATAAATAAGTAACATCATCCAGGTTTTTTTTTTCCCTCTAAAAGCTGTTCTATCCCGGAGAAACAGAATCTTCTCAATAGAATTTTAGCAACATATCTTTTAGGCACCCTGTCACCAGGCTCAGGAACAGACACTGATTATCTTTTCATCTAGTAGGGCGTAGAACATGGGGGTTTAGGTCTGATGAAAGGCAAATCACTGGTTAAGAAGAGTCAACAAACCCCATACCGTGGGAATGCAAAGAACGTATTACTATTTTTCTTTCCACCAAGGATGTCTTGATAAACAATTCACAGATTGTCATTGATCTTTATACCAATAAAAAGTGACAGGCCAATATGTCACTTTTGAAAGTGTTCTCATATGGGAATCTTTGGCTCATATCCTAAGTGCTCTATTTGCCTGTTTTTAGCTATGACTTCTTAAGTGTTCAGCTTCTAAATTCTTTTTCTGGTGAGTACAGAATCTGAGAGAAGAAAGGAACATAGTGCAGTATCACAAAGAACAATGGATTGTAAGGTTGATTTTCTTCACTCATTGCTACCACAGCATTACAAATAGAAAGCGTGGCAAACTGAAAATGTTACCGGCTCAGTGTGGGCCTGCAGAGCTTTCTTTTGTTCTCATCACTGTCAATTATTGGTGATAGGCACTTGAACTTTGCATGAGATATTGATGCCTTGGAAAAATTAATAGTTGTATTTTATTAAGGTCTAGCTTAGTACATTATCACCCTTAACCAAGAGAATATATACGCATTAAAAAAGAACCCTCTTTAGTAATCTTGAAACCATCACTGACACCACCATTCTTTCATATTTCAGCTACAAGAATCATTGGATTTTTTAAACCATTCTGCAGCAATGATTGAAGAACTATAAACTGACTCAAGCACTTTGGAAATAGCTTAGAAACATGTTATGAGAATTCAAAATCCTATGTCCTTAGACTAGTCTTTGCTCTTCATAGAGACCATAAAACGTATAAGAACTCTCAGGTTAATAGACAATTGTGGTTTCAGGTCCCACAACCTCAGACATGTATTGCTTATCAATGATGACACACTCTGAGAATTGCCATCTGGGATTATTTCCTTGTGTACATGTCACAGAATGTAAATACACAACATAGTTATAGTGCTACTAGGTGTCATGCTATGGAGTCATAATTATGCATGGTATACAGCATTAACCAAAGAAAATCATTATACAGTGCAAGAATGCATCCTTTCTTTTAGTAGCTGAGTCAGATAAATCAAATTATCACCTATACTAACTGCACAAATTCCAGATGACTCTCCAAGATGCTCCAGAACACAGGGATGGAATTGAGACAAAACAAATGTACATGGCTTTGATTGCCATGCTCTAAACTCATGTAAAAAGCATTGCCAGTTTCCTATAACACCTCATTTCTGTCTCTGTAGCCTAAACCTGGCTGGTCCACCACATGCAATTCCTGTCACTGTTCTCAGAACTTCTAGGATAATGTAAGAGGGCAGTGTAAAGGGCCACAGCCTGAGACAGAACATACCTAACAGTGGATGAATCATTGTGGTCTTATCAATGGGTGCATCACGTCTGTTTGTTGGATTTGCAGGAGTCCTTTCCAGACTGAGCCTCTCCTTCCCAGTCAGACTCTCAGGCTTCCATTTCTCTCCACAGACTGAGCTCTTTATTTTGAAGACCACATGGTGTGTTCTCCAAATCATTTTAATTTCAAAATCTTTCCAAATCCCCAAAGAATACACTTCCTCTCTTTTGCAGCACTTTTTAGACTCCTGAATTTTGACATCTCCCTTCTAACTTTGCCCCAAATCTACATCTTACATCTCAAAGCAAAAGGATTTTTTAAATGTTTTGATCAAGGATAATTGCAGCCTTTTTTTTCTAGATACATTTTTCAATTTCCATTTCTCCTTGCAACTTAGAGAAAGGAGTATCTTTGTTCTATAATATCTGGAAAAAATAGTTGTTAACCCTCCAAAGTAATATGATTGAGAAAATTATAGCATGGCCCAGGTTAAAGTAATAGCCTCTTATATTTTATTTAGACAAGATTCATTTACATGTTAAATTAAAAGTGATAAATGATCTAGCATTGAATAATTATTTACAATAGTTAAAAATAAGCAGAATTAAAAATATTAAAATATAAAGAATACTTATTATTGAGAGTAAGAATTATGACTCTTTATGTTTCTAAATTGAAATGTGCTTATTGTGTTTGTGCATGTATGAATGCATGTGTGTATCTCTTCATGTATGCATCTGTGCACCTATAAGAAATCTGAATATATATGTACAGAAATACCACAGTGCAACCCAAAGATAAGTCGTATATTTATTGCAATTGAGTATTGTGAACTATGACTGTCTTTTAAGTCATTGTCATAGACCATGTGAAATGCTACAAACAAACATATTACTCTGTGGTTTAGTAGTTTTCTGTCCGAGGCCATATACTTCATTTACACTTTGTACCAAGAAGAGCACTATTGCAATCAGTAATATAGGAAATTGCAGTGGTAGATTAGTTAAATTGTTTTGGCTCCCTGAAGGTTGTGCGTGTGTGTGTGTGTGTACCCACACAAGAACTCTCCGGATTCGCAAATGAAAGACGCACATACCCCAGCTAATTTTGATATGTCTTGACTAGCTTAATGGTTGGACACTTCTAAACTTCCCCAGCTAGCACACACTCCCTTCCTATATTCCTGGCTTAACACCTTATAAATCTATATTTTAATCTTTGCTTCCTTGTTACCTTCTGGGCAGCCCCCACCCCCAGCAGGACTGCATTCCCTTTCCACCTACATTGTAGAATGCTTTCTCTCCTGCAGCTCTTAAATCTCCTCCTTCTCCCTCTGAGTCACAGAGATTCTCCCTTTTCTTCTTTTTCTGTTCTTTGCCTGGGCAATCTAAAAGTCCCACCCTGTTTCCTTGCCCAGTCACTGGCCTTATGGCAATTCTTTATTATCAATAGAAGGCACCTAGGGTCAGGAACCCCCAGGTCTGGAAGCACTGCTTTCTGGAACCGAAATAAGAGAAAGCATTAGAACCAGTTCCCAGTAGAAAATCCTGGACTGCTTGAAGCCTCTGTATACACAGAGATATCTATAGCACTGGAGTGCTTGTAGTGTAGACACCCATTATAGGCAATGATGTTCTCCTCCAAAGGGGTTCTTTTCTTCGTGTGTATACCTGCTTAAATATACTCATTATGAGTTAATAGGTGTGTATGGCTTCCCAAATCATTCAAATGTCCTTAGTAATAAATACAAAGCATCCTTTTAAAGAAATTTTTGTTGATTTATTTATTTATCTGTTTATTTATTTTCAAGATCATCTGTTGTACCCGTGTTACTGAATTTGAAATTATCATTTTCTTCTTTTTTTAAAATTTTCTCGGCATACATAAAATAGTAAAGAGCTTTTAGGTTGGTTAGGTTTGGTTTTTACAAACACATAATACATATGTATTGGCTCATCTGAACCTGTCCTTTGGGGCACAACCGTATGTCTGATAGCCACAAAGAAAAACTGTCCTTAGCTCTGGCTAGCTCAGATATAGATAATATATGTTTATCTCCTCAAATTTATATAAATATTAAATAACTGTTGTAACATGCTTCAAAATATAACTAGGAAAATGTTAAGCACTTAATAAATATCTACTTTAACTGTTTCTGTTGGCATTACTAATGAGCAAATCTAAGAGAAGAAACAAATTAGACAATAGCTTTGAAAGCTAACTGTATAATTAAGAACACACTGCTGCTATGAATATACTTGGTAAATAAGTGAATTTCCAAAGGCACTTTTGACAGCAATGCCCAGTTTAATCAACTTCCTTGGCAGATTGAAAAGCACTCATATGACCTTGATTAGATGAGTATATTGTGGATAAGGCCAGGGTGAGAAAACTATGAACCAACAACAACTAATAGCATAGATGCAAAAGTGAAATAGTTAAAAACTAGTAAAATTTGAAGTATATGAAGCACATTGGGAAATACTAAGTATTCCTCAAAGAGAAAAGTGTACAAACAGAATGATTAAGTAACCTCCAAAAACATTGATGAACTTTAACATGCAATCATGATAAAATGCCTCAAAAAAAAAAAAACCCTAATAGAATTGTTTAGTGCATATCTCAAAGGTTTTCAACAATCATCATACATAATGCTAAGTCTTCATTAAGAAAAACATTACATAATACAAAAATCTGAAAAGAAAAAATATTCATTAAACAATGTGATGATTATCTAATTAGACAGTATACAAGTTACTAGGAATAGTGTGACTGACTAGTTGTAGGCTATAGAGGTGATATACCTAACCCAGTCTCTGTCATAGCATGATCCTGTAGTAAATATGACAGTGATGAGACAAATCTCATCTTTGAGCTATGGTTGGATTTGTAAACATGGAAATTAGAATACTCCCTTTCCTTTAAGGTTTTAATTTTTTTTTATAGAGGATTAAGTACTCACTAACTATCTGCAATTATTTAACAGGTTGGTGTTAAAGTATGTGTACAGAAACATTACAATATAGATAAATAAAACACAATGGAAAATAATTAGTTTAGCATTTCAAAGAATACATTCAAATATCTCATAAACATTAGAAACCATGATCAATCTGATTAGCAATCAATTAATTGCAAGTTAAACCGGCAATGGGATGTTCTTAATGTTCACAGAGTGGATGATTTACTGCCCTGTTGTGGAGCCACAAAATCCCACCTGTACTACTGGACGAGTGTAAACTACTACAGCAAACACTTTGGCACTATCAAGAAACATTGAGGATTGACAGAAATAATAAAGCAACTGTACTCTTGGTATATTAACTCTAGAGAAATTTTCACAAAGTCCCTGAAAGACAGGGACCAGAAAGGCATGGACCAGATAATTCTAGACAATATTGTTTGTATAACAGTAAAGGACTGGATGCGGCCTAAGTGGAGGAATTCCCTCTGGGTATTCAGTGGAGGAATACCCTCTGGATAGCATGGTGGCATATTCATATAAGGAGTATTCATGCTAAGAGATTTACACACAAACATGTGAATAAGCCCCAAGGAGAAGCAAGTTCAGAGCCAGGCAGAAACAGTCTCAAAAGCAAAATGGTCAAAAAGGAACTAATATCCCAAATTGTTGTCTCTTTGTCACCCCACAGTGACACCAGTGTCTGTCCACCAAGAGAATATTGCTTATGAACCTGAGCAGTCATGTACACACACACACACACAAAGAGAGAGAGAGAGAGAGAGAGAGAGAGAGAGAGAGAGAGACAGAGAGAGACAGAGACAGAGACAGAGACAGAGACAGAGACAGAGGCACAGAGACAGAGGCACATAGACACAGAGGGACAGAGAAAGAGACGTGCTTGATAAATAATAAATTAATAAACGTTTTAAAAGATGGATAGATCTGTAAAGCATAGTAATAGCTGTAACTGGGCAATGCATCTCACTTCTTTTCACCCACTCAAACACATCATTGTATTAATATCTTTCCTGCACGAACAAATTTCCCAGCTTCACTTATTATTCTCAGGAGCATGCAAGGTACTGCACTTTATCCAATCTTTCATTCCCTTCATGCTTTTGAGAGGTAGAACATTGAAAGAGTTACCTACATTTAACATCTACAAACGCCCTCCTCCCATTACTGTCTCTAAACTAGCTTTAGTTCCTTTACTTTGACAGTAGACATTCAGAGTGTTATCCACAAATTTTGTCTGTGCCTCTTGATTATTTTAATATTTTAAATAGGTAGTATGCTTACATTTCAGAAATTTTAATAAGGAAATATTTAAAAAATTAAGTGGGCACGTGTGTGTGTCTGTAATTCATGAAACATAAACAAATATAAATGTACCTGTGGCCTCTAGTGTTGATACAGTTGTAGAATGATCTCCCAAATGTTGCTTAGTTCATTTGCACTTCATGGGAGAATTCATATCAATTCCTAATACCTGTAGTTTTTGCTGTGTTGGTAGGTGTGTTTGATTTGTTTGTGTATGTCTTCTGTGTGCTCATGCACACATGTGTGTATATATGGAGTCTGAAGTTGATATCATGTGTCTTTCTCAATAAGTCTCCATCTCATACATCACTCCTTGAAAGACGTTCTCCCATGAACTTGGAATTTACTGACATCCCCACCACTAGAATGACAAGCATGCACCACTGTGCCTGGCCTTTTATGTGGATTCTAAGGGGTTGATCTTAGGTCCTTATGCTTTCAGGGCTGACATTTTACTGATTGAGCCGTCTCTCCTGCCTCCTTCATTTACTTTTTACAGTGATTATGGTTCATCTGAGTGCGATGTTTTGTGATATACTTTCCTGAGCCACTTCCCTATTGATGAATACTTGGGTTGGTCCCGTACATTGTGTTACATTGCTTCAGTACTAACTTTGTAGGTATGCATTGGGGAAGAATAGGAGGATGCATTTCCCGAGTGAGTTCCATAGGTCACAATGAAAGGTAATTTTGATAAACTCCTTTGTGTAAGCCGTGTATTGATTTAAATTTGTAGCATGGTATGGGACAGCCCATACCCTTACAGCCTTTAATTTTTTCTTACTTCTAGGTGGAAAACAATACTTCTAATATGCTTTCTTTAAACATAACAAATATCTCTTTATTTATTTAAAACTTCAATTTTCCCTTTTCTATTGATGTTTTAATGATTTATTACTTATCAGTGCTTTGAGAATGTCTTATGAGTTTTGACTACATTTACCTTTCCTCCACCAACTCTTCCCAGACCAACCCTCTTCCCTTTCCCACCCAACACTGTGTCTTTTTATTCTTCAAGGCCTAATTACTTAAATGCCAAAGAGCTGTTGCATCTATGGCATGCCTTCTACCTTTTAACGTTAACTGACTTCTTTGTTTTGTAGCTTGGTGATCTGGGCCCACATTGAGTTAAGGGAATTGTCCAAATCTTCTTTGGGTGCTGCTTTTTAGCTTCTATTTAAAACAGAAAATCTCTAGACGTCTTGAAACTTACCCTTAGAGTATGGTTTAAAGCATGCATCCAATTTTAATTTTTTGGTTTGTTTTTCAGATAGTCTCTGTAAGAAATATCTGACCGCCGTTGAGAATAGAGATCAAAGAGATGCAAGTCCTAATTCCCCCTTGACAATTAACTATAAAGGAGAGATAGCTTTGCTGAAAATAGAGTAAACTGTTAGTTATCAACAGATAAATTATATAGACTATAAAAACCAGACCACGCGGTTCTAAGTGGGAAAAGGTTTATTCAGGGGAAAGGGCAAAGGTAGAGAGAGAAGAGAAGTAGAGGCCGGCCATGACCACGTGGAGAGAGAGAAAGATGGGGGAGGGGACAGAGAGGCAAGAGGGTAAGAGAGGAAGAGAGCAAGAGAAGAAGAGAGGGAGTAAGAGAGAGAGGAGGGGGCAAGCAGCCCCTTTTATAGTGGATCAGGCTACCTGGCGGTTGCCAGGTAACTGTGGGGAGGAGCATACCTGGCTGTTGCCAGGTAACTGTGGGGAGGAGCATACCTAGCTATTGCCAGGTAACTGGGGATGTGGAGTTTAGACGAAATACTAACAGTCGCTAGGTGTTATTCATTTATTGAATATTGAGTTGTTCATTTTAGGTTATTTATTGGTTCTTAAAATTTTTATGTTAACCTGTCTTTGTATAAGAATTACATAGATTTGATTAATAATTGAGATTTTAGGTAAGTTTTAACAACTAATCACACTAACTCCTCCACCACTGTGCTTTTGTTGAAGATTTCCCACTATTTTTCTTTGTTTTTTTCTCAAACAAAACAAAACAAACAAACAAACAAATAAAAACAGACAACCAACCACCACCACTGCCAAACCCCACAGAATCTGTTTGTCCAGCACCACAAAAACCCCATTGGTATTTTTGTTAAGAGCTTATTACAGTTATGAAGTAACTTACAAAGAATTAGCATCTTTGTAACAGAATTTCTTGACCTAAGATGTTGTCATGTGACCCTCTGAGGAGCACTGCTCTCCCATGCTTCAGTGTATTTCTTCTGGCAGGTTCCTTTTGCACAATATTGCAAGCTTCTTTTTATTCATATGTGTACAGGCAACTACAGTTACCGGGTTCTCCTGAGATAAAGCCTGGGAATTAAAAAGGAATGGGGGGGGCGAGAGAAGCGTGGGGCCAAGACAAAGTATTCTGATCAAGGCCCGAAGTTTAATAATTTGCTTTCACATATAAAGGGGAAGCCCCATCCCCCAGAGACTCTTTTTGGTTTAGCCCAGGGGCTAGGCAAGGAAATAGCAGTCCGGAAGATGTCAAGGCTAGCTCAGCAGGCAGTCCATTCTTCTTAGCTAAGGTAGCAGGCCCCAAGGCACCAAGGATGATAATGCAATGCATCTCAGGTCTTACTATTGCTTGGTGTATTGTGATAAAAAGACTTTGCAGGCCTGCTCAGTCCTGGGGGAAGGGCACAGTTCCTCCCTTAATTTTTTAAGATGGCAATGTCAATATCCAGATGGGGCACAATATTTCATTCTGTCTAGGGTCTAGAGTGGCTGGGCAACCATGTCTGGCTTAGGTTGGCATTTATATTGCTACTATATTACCCGTCATTGACGAAATCATACATAGCATATTGATGTATGCCTCTGTCTTAGGTTTAAAGGAGCTCCAAACACTCTTACCTGTCATTGACTAACCGGCCATCATTGGCTCACTCTTTAGACCCAGACCACATTCAGACCAAAGGACCTGTGAGCATGCACTAGATGTAATTTTTCACAGTGATATGTAACTGCCATGATGAATAGCTGGGCTTGCTGAGAGCAATCCTGTGTGACGGCAATCAATCTGCTTAAAATACAAGGTTCAAAGGTTAAAAGCAACATGGTTATCTAAGCAATGTAGAAAATAAGGTTGGAAGTGGAAGTATTTCAGTATCTAATCCAACTGCTAATTAGCAGGGATCAGACACAAGTCTAGCCACCAGATGGGTGGCTTAGTGAAAATTACTTACTCTCCAGTAAGAGTAGAGACTATATGTCAAGTTAAATAAGCTGGTTGATAAAGATTTTGAGCCATCTTTATCATTAGAATCATAATTATTAGGCTCAAGATTTGTGTCCACTTGAGGACCAGTCTTTCAGGCAGCCATCAGGCTCCATTCTCTTTTTCTGAAAAATGTAGACTGACCCACAACCCCAAATTAAAACAGTATCAGGACCACACCAAGTATTGTTAAGGGGTCTCTCCACAAGTCCCTGGCAAGTAAGTTGGAAGTAACTAGATGCCAGTGGTGGCATTTAGTATCAGTTTGCAGAAAATTTAATACAAATAAAACAAAAGCAAGGTGTGCTTTTGGTGACCTTGGGGGGTATAATTCCCCCTTTCTAGTTTTAAAAAAGCCAATTACTTGTAAAACCAGGTAAGAAGCACCATTAGTTGCTTTTTCTACACTCAGAGAGTTATGAAGATGTTACTTTAAAGTTTCATAATCTCTCTTTTATAATTTCTTGTCCTTGAGGATAATAAGGAAATATCAGTAATATTAAATTGTCAACAAACATCTCAAATGTTTGACTGTAGCCAAATAACTGTAATAGTCAGTTCCATTATCTCTCTTAGTCTGATATGGAACACCAAGCACAGGAAAATAATATAGGCAATAACTAATTATATTTTTAGTTGCTTTTCTTGTTAAAGTAGTTGCAACTAGAAGATCTAAAAGACATCAAGTCACATGTACATATTTTAATTTTTTAATCAAAAATGAGTAACATCTATTTGTCAAAATTGATTACAAGTCCTCAAGACTTAACACCATTATGAAAAAATTGAAGATATTGAGAACAAGTTTTTGCAATTTAACTTGCACACTTTTTAGAAATGTCAAATTATTGTCTCAAGTTATTATTATTTTGGTGTTGTAAAGAATAAGATTGTATGGCCAATTATTTTTGAATGGCCTATAACATGTCTAGTATATAAATCTGCACTGGCATTGCCCTGGGGTTCAGGCAATCCAATAAGCTTTTAAATGTCTTATAAAGTTAAGAAACAATACATGTTTCATAAATTAAGTTGTATTTTTATGAATAAAATTTGAGAATTAGCTATATCTAAAGAAAGGAACAATTTTAAGCAATTATAAATTATGATCCCTATACTGGCTATGAGTATATAAATTGAAAGCTTGATTTCACAGCATTTTAAACAGTGGCTACAACACATAATTTAATTATTTGTGTTGAAGCAGGGGAAACTCAAGAAAATAAACATATGATTTAATTACATATACTGTCTTCTCAATAGATGAGGCATCTGTAAATATAGTAAATATAGCAAACATCTTTTCTATGGGCTGCATGCATAGTAAATTTTTAGGAAATATAAAAGCTTGCATAGAGAAAAACTATAACAAATGATTATCAAATGTGTCTAAAAAGTTTGTCATGTAGTAAGCCAAATATCATTATTTTTCAATAACCAATTTAATTGCTATTTGAAATAAGGAATAAAGATTTTAGCTAAATTGTTTTTAGGATTTTATCATATATTTTTGTATTAACACAATTATAATTTTATAATAGGATGTTTAAACTTTACTTGTAGGTGAAGACAGATAAATCCACCTTAATGGTTTCTTTTTCCAAAGGGCTGCTGTGGGCATATGAGTAGTAATGACAAAAACAGCCAACAATTTTTATAGTCTATATAATTTATCTGTTGATAACTAACAGTTTACTCTATTTTCAGCAAAGCTATCTCTCCTTTATAGTTAATTGTCAAGGGGGAATTAGGACTTGCATCTCTTTGAAAATATCAAACAGAGGTTTAAATCTTCCTATAGTAAGCTTAAGATGAGGTTTTAGCCAATTAATATCTCTTAACAACTTTTAAAAATTATTAAAAAGCAAATCAAGATTAAAAGCAAACTATTTTCTTTTTTACATGTACACTTACAAACCAGAAGAGGGCGCTAGATTCCACCACAAATGGTTGTGAGCCACCATGTGGTTGCTGAGAATTCAATTTTTATATTTTTTAATTATAAGTCTAGCCTTTAATGGCTGAGCCATCTCTCCAGGCCCAACTATCTTTTATTAGAATTTTCTGTGTCACAATCTGCTTAGGATATAACTGAGGTCTCAAATATTGAAAAGATACTGCCTTTGAATCTTTTCTGGAGTAACAAGTATTCCAAAATTTTTAAAGCTTGTTATATTGAATCAAAGGCTTGCAGAAAAACTTCTTTAGAGATCCACTAATAAAGTATCACCCAATGAATAATATACACTAAAAGATTTAAACTCTTAATTTTTTGTATTAAGGCAACAACAATATATATATTCTGAGGCCTGGCCCTTTTTGTAGGCCTGAACTACACAATTTTTTTTTAAACTTTAAAAGATACATGTTATATCTTTTTTCTATAAGTTTGAGAGTTTCAAAAAATATCAAACTCACGATTGAGCTACCAACTGTAGCCAATCGAATATTGGCAGTTTAACTATATTTTTACGCTTCTTTTGTAACATTAGATTATAACCATAATTTTGAGAAATAAAACCAATTTTTAATGATGTAAGCAATGTATTTTCTCTAAAAATCAACATCAAGTAGATTACCTTTATGTTACAAAGTTTTGCTGCCAATTCTTATATATAAATGCATGATAGTGCAGCTTTTAATATCTCACTAAAGAGACATTGTTCTTAAATCTTATCTTTATATATCTGGTTTCTGAATGACTCTAACCCTGAGTTACCAATCTTAAGCCAACTTTTGTTACCAAGGTTGTAAATTTTTTAAATCATACCCAATAACTTTAGGCTGATAATTTATAACCAAGACATGTAGAACATATTTATACCTTAAAACCAATTAGAAACAAAAATGAAGTGACAACACATCTTATATATTTAAACCAAACAAAATTTCTTGCTTTTTCTAGCTGTAATTTCAAGATAAAAGCATCTTGTCACAGACATTTTTCTAGGACAAACAACTCTTAACTTCCTTATTGAATCCAAAAAACCTGCTGGTTCCTTTAAAAGTAGCTTATATGGACAATCATCTGTTACAAAGGCTTTTCCAGCTCAGCTTGAGTGACTCTTAGCTACAGGTGTTAAGCAAACTTTTCAGTAGCTGCTCTGCATATTAAAACTGCCTTTGAATACCAAGTTAAACTAGACCAAAGGTTGGATCAAGCAATTTTAACGATCTTTTGAACATTAAACACAGAACTCCACAAAACATAGATGACCAATCATTCACACAATGAGACATGTGGACAGAAAACACAATGAGACATGTGGACATTGGCATGCCAAGGGACAAACAAAGAAGGCAGAATTATGGATACTACACAGTGCTCTGCCCTTTTTTGTTTTTCAAATTCTTTTAAACCCAGTTCCTCTCCTCTAAGGCCACCTCTCTTGGGCTTGCCAAATACTCTCCTTTCCCCAACTCATTGTCATCTCCCTAGATGAGTTTAGCATTGGGTCAATGTTCACTCAATTCTAGACCCATATCTACCTTACATGCACTTCCTGTAAACACAGCCATAACTTAGCTAGCATCAATGGCGTTACTTGTTTACTTAGTGCTCCGCATACTCTACTTTTTCTTCCATTTTCCATGGAGCTCTACCAAGACAGTGTTCCTCTGCTGGTCTTCCCTTCTCAGGTTCCACGGGTGGGCGCCATTCTGTAGTTGCCTGCAACTACGGTTACTGGGTTCTCCTGAGAGGAAGCCTGGGAATTAAATGGGAATGGAGGGTGAGAGAAACGTGGGGCCAAGACAAAGTATTCTGATCAAGGCCCGAAGTTTAATAATTTGCTTTCACATATAAAGGGAAAGCCCCACCCCCAGAGAGTCGGCTTGGTTTAGCCCAGGGGCTTTGCAAGGAGATAGTGTCAAGGCTAGCTCAGCAGGCAGTCCATTCTTCTTAGCTCAGGTAGCAGGCTCCAAGGGGCCAAGGCTGATAATGCAATGCATCTCAGGTCTTACTATTGCTTGGTCTATTGTGATAAAAACTTTGCAGGCCTGCTCAGGCCTGGGGGAAGGGCACGCATATGTACTTGATTTTATTTTCTTATTGTGTAGGGAAAGTGTACCTATTTTTAGAGTTCCAACTATGTATTGCAAGTACATGTGAATTTTTATAACTATGTATTTCTTTACACAGCATGGTCCCTGACTTCTGCAATCCTTCCCTTAGCATCCCAAGTCCTGAAATCACAGCATTGCATCAACATACCCGTTGAACTCTATTGTTTTATTAACCTATTACTTGGCAATTGCATACACATGCACAATACATTCTAGTCTCATGTATCCCTCACAGGTGTCTCTTATTTTCTTACCATGCCCACTCTCTCCCTCCTCTCCCCACCAAGTTTCCATTACACTTTCAGGTCTTTTTGCTTGTTTTTGCTTTACAACCTGCTAGGTTTGACTGGGAATGCCCATGTGGGTGTGGAGTTGCCCTACAGTTCATGAGTAAGTCACCAGTGGCTGCATCACTCAAGATAATTACTTCCTTTTCCTGGTCAGCCCTAAGACATGATCATCTCCTCCGGTCAGAGCTGGGCTTCCTGGACCCTTCCACCACCTATGACAATCTTTATGAGCTCAGTCTCAAACAAATCCTATATAGATACCCACAGCTGCTGTGAGTTCAGAGCCTGCTGCCTTGGGCTTTAAAGAGAGATTAGGTAGTCAGGGCCAGGCTCACAGTCATGTTTGTGAGGCCTCTCCTTTCTCCTGCTCATCATTCCATGGGAAACAATGGACAGAGGCTGCAACCAATGGAAGTGTCTGAGGAGTCCCTCTTTGCCCATTGACTCCAATGATCTTGGCAAATAGTGTAAGAGGAACGACCTCCTCACTTTCATGCCAAAAAGAAAGCACAAAGCAGACATTGTGGAGGTAGTCATAAAATGGGCAAGCTTGCACGAAGAAATAAGATACCAAGAGTGTAGGAAAGAATGGCTTCACCACTGGATGCTACAAAACTGATGCAAATCAGCTGCCACAGAAGTATTCCGGAGGATTGACTGTAAAAAGTTCTTTGCCAACTGTATCTATCTTACTCCTGGTGCAATATGGAAAGTTCTAGAACCCCCCTACCCCAGCACTATAATGAACATACAATTAGGCCACTCATAAAGCACTTATAGCTAACACTGAATGAGACAATGACCCTGAAAAGGAAAGGCCAATGTCAAGAAAGACAAGTTGGAATTAGCCATAAGTGGAGATGCATGATGCTTTTGTTTATAGAACACAATGTGGAAGAGTAATTTCTCATTTTCCTACTGATATGACAGGGTTTAATCTATGCCTGTCTCTGTGAGCCAAACTCACCATACATTTTCTGCTTCCTTATATCACTTGGCTATGTGCAGACAATGCCCGAAAGACAGCAATTTAATTTATGTTTGTTTTCCTTGCCAAGTATGATTAATTGATGTAATATGTCAATTCCTTTTATGCAAATGTTAACATGAATCTCCATTTATATTCATATATATGTATCATAGATAAATACTTTCCAAAGAGATGATCTCATCGAGCAGTTGTGGGCAATAGTTTTCTCATAGTTCAATGGAGGAGACAGTTAATACATTTGCTACTAAAATTACTTTTTGTAGTCTGAAAGAAACAGATAAAACTCCTGCCTGCTCTCAAAGAGCTTAAAGTCTAGTACACAGACCTGGGGTTTGCCCTTCCCACATCTGTCCTATGCACTCCCTTGTATCTTCTTGCTCTCAGCCAATGGAGTGTTTATTCTGTACAGTGCTGAGGCTAAAGTTCTCCTTCTCCATTGGTCACCCTCCCATCTACTTGTTCAGCAAAGAGTTTAGATCCTAGTTTGAAAAATACATCATTAATCTGCCTTTGTCTTCTCCACAGCCAGTACCCATTTCTTATCTGTTGTTCAGACAAAGTATTCCTCAACTTTGTTGGATAAGGCAAGGTTTTCCTTTCATACTCATAAATTCTGTGGTTCAGAAATGGAAACAGAGCCAGGGGCATAATGTGTTGTTCCTGGTGCCTGAGCTTCAACTGGCATGTCTGAGGAGGCACGAGGCATCTGAAAGTCCCTTCCCTCTCATGCCTGTAGATGCTGTTGGCTGTGGCTGTGGGTCCCAGTGTCCATCCAAATGACCTCTTCACATAGGGAGTGTGTGCTTCATCAGCATAGTGACTTATTTCCCTTGAAACCAGAGCCTTCCAGAGAAGAGAGAGAATCAGGAAGTCTCAGCCTTTGGTCGATTGGGTGGCAAAGCTGTACCATTCTTCAGAATTCTGCTGCTTCCAGAAGCCCTATCCATGCTCCATCAGGAGCAGGAGCTCTGACTCCACCTCTTTATGGGTACAACCTTAGAGCAGGAGTGACAAGGCATTGCACAGTCACTCATGTGAAAATGCAATATGCCTTTGCATGAATTGCTCCAATTCCCTCTAACTTCAAGTGCCCTGCCCCACCCTACCTTGCCATCTTTCCTACCCCTGTTTTCTATTAAAGGCAGGGTTCTTTTTCCTGTGACCATCTAACATTAGCTACCAGACATATTGCACTTTGCATTCTGATTCCCTATTTTAAATAGAATCATTTGTATTTATTCTTTGATAATTTCATACGTGTAACCATTGTATCTTGATTATATGCACCCTCAATCCACCCTCCAAACCTCTCAACACACTTTCTTCTCCTGTTAACTACAAGTCCAGTAAGTGCTGCCTGCTGAACTATCCACTGATCTTACTGGCTTAGTATCATAGAGATACCAATAGCTGCAGTGGATAGGTTACATAGATAGTTCTAGTTTATGCTGCAATGTATAATAAAATCGTGTCTCAAAACTTCAAAAATTGACAACTATTTACCTTTGTGTGTGAAGCTATTCTCAACCATAGTCTAAACGCATTGCACTTGACACACAACAGAATTCAACAAATAGATACTGTGAGATTAACTAATGGAGGGTAGGACAGGGCCAGGCAACAAATGATATTTCATATTTTTAGATATTTTGACATATTTATATACATGGTAAGACCTTATTCAATGGTTTTGATCAGAGATACAAACAAACTAGTGAACTATATTAAAGATGGTTCTGATAACAGAATAGACTGTACAAAATAAACTGGTGAAATGTTTCATCCCTTTTTAGCCTAGGTATGCTGCTTCTTAAGGGCATCGGGTTTCCTACAGAAGTTTTGACTAAATCCTGACCAAAAGCATGAAGCAAATATTTCAGCCCATCTACAAACTTTAAATAGGACATCTTGTTTGTTTTTACACTGGAAAAACTAGATGTGCTCCCCAACAAAGTCTTCTTTTCTCTGTGATTTCCCATCTGACTATCAAAAACCACCCCTCATAAGATGAATAGGACTGAGTTCTGAATGTAAGGATTACAATCTTCTGGGTTTGTGACAGGTGAAATAATTATTTACTTATACAATATATAAACATGGCAAAATAGTTTCCCTTCCCTTGAAGCTTTTAAGACCCAAGATGCACAGAAAGTACCATGGTTAACACAACAAAGATGCTGGTGTCTATAAGAATTAATTCAGTTCATCCAGCAGATCCCAGGTTCACACAACAAAATGTCTTACTCCCCATATTGATGAAGGAAATCAGAGGATCAAGAAGCACTTCCACACGGGGCACTCAGGGTCACCCTATTCCAGTTTCCATGCTAATGCCACCTTGCCCTCATAAGCTCTATGCTCCTGGTAAAGGGGAATATGGTGAAACTAAAGCTGCAGATCATACCAACCAGGGAGAGCCTGCCCGATTCTGCTCTTTTCTAAAGAAACATATTAAATTATTAATAATGTTAATTAAGTAATATATTGTATTAATAATGTTAAGTTCAAGTTGCCCAATAAATGGACAAAATTAACCTTGTCTATGAACAAACTTTCTTATTAATTGTCGAATTTAGACCATCACTGTGTGTTGCTACCCCTTAGATATTTTAAGGTTGTTCTTCCTCTCAGCCCTTTTTAAGTGCTGTTATAACATTTGCCTGCATGTGTACCTCAACTTATACATTCCTGAGTACGTGAGCAGTCTAATAAACAGTCCATGAAAAGTGATTATTAGTTGAAAGGTTTCTGCAGATCTCCCAACAAAAGATTACTGAGAAAGTAAACAGCTTCTTCAGCTTCATGTCTGATACACAAGCACTGTACTTCCTAGTTTTTAGTTTGATATGGATATTTCAGAAACCCAAGAAAAGAATCCGATTAAGCAAGCCACATGGCACTAGAGTTGGAATACCAACAACATCCTAAGAATGTGTTGAGTTTAACAAATGCCTGAATACTTTAAAAAGTCACAGAACTGGGAGTATAATAAGTTCTCGTGGGAGGCCCTGGGGTTGGCAGTTAGGCTTAATAATCATGGTAGATTCTGGAACACACTTACTGACAGCACGGCTCTGGATGAGGCTTCTCTGTGAGCACACATCCACATAGACATGTGGGAAGTTCGTCTCAGCTCTCTATCCCTGTGACACCACACATGTCACCAACTGTTTTTCTTCCCCTCTAAACTGTGAAGGTTTTGAAGGCAGATATTTCCCCCATTTTTATCTTACTCAGTTCTGTAATCCAAGTAACTAGTTAAACGAATCTTTACATAGTTACTGTGTATGTTCAAGTAGAGGAGGGCATGGCTCTGAGCTACTAAGGTGCTAAGGACAGTCTCCCCTTTAAAACCCCTGTTACACTCACATCCCTTGTGTTGAAAGGAACATTAACAGAGTCAGCTCATCTATTTTAGCTTGAAAGAAACAATCGTCTTATTAAGATGTTAATGGTTATTCGTTATTAAATGTTGGTTTAAATTTAAAGTCCTCTACCTTGTAAACAATTTTTGATTTTATGTTTAAGATTTTGCTGATAAAACTGTGGTGGTTATTAGTGAGGTTGCGGTGAGCTATTAACTCTTAATACATAATACTAAATTTAAGCCATTGCTTTACAAACAACATGCAACGATCCATTAGGATTCTCAAGGTTTTTTAGCACTTTTACACTTGAGAATCACTAGGTTATCAGAATTGAGAGCCACTTCTGCCATAGGTGCTACTGGCTAAGGAAGCCTCTGTTTCCAATAATTGGAGAATTTTCATGCAGATTGAGTAAATCTATTGGTCGCCTGGCAGTGGTGGCACACGCCTTTAATCCCAGCACTTGGGAGGCAGAGGCAGGCAGATTTCTGAGTTTGAGGCCAGCCTGGTCTACAGAGTGAGTTCCAGGACAGCCAGGGCTACACAGAGAAACCCTGTCTCAAAAAACAAACAAAAAAAAATCTATTGGTCTTTTGGTGTGTTTCATGCCCAGTGAGCTTAACAACTTCTTCCTTTCCTCTCCTCTTCCCTTGTCTTTCTCCTCCTTACCCTTCTCCATTCTCTTCCTTTTCTTTCTCAAAAAGTGTATGAAACCAAATCTCTTCAAGAAAGATGCATGACATCTGCAAATGACAGCGAGAAGGGAAGTGGTGGAGCACACAGCAGCCACCTGATGTTGGCCAGTTATTCTTTTCAGATTTCATTGTCACCTTTCTTAGCTGTGGGACAGCAGCTGAGGGTTCACAGGCTACACAACCTGATGCAAAACACTTCTCTTAAATTCATAAAATCCATTTTGTTCATTGTAGATATTGGAATAAACATCAAAGCCTATGATGCATAAATTTAATCACTAGTTTTCCTTTCCTGCACCTCTTCCTTTTCTGTCCATGTCGAGGCTTAGCCATTGCTTTCGTTTTGATCCCTGTCTTTTATCTTCACAACATGTCCCATATATGTATATGTGCATATAGCACTTGATTTCAGAGCCACCACAAAATTGAATCTATATGCTTTGGGATCTCCAAATAAATGGAACATTTTTCTTTATATATATGTACTTACACAATATTAAGATAATAATTTCATCAAGGAAGGTGAAATTCTAATGAATGTCATCAACATGCCTACCACTAGTTGATATGCCTACATAATCCATTTCTCTAGAATATAAGATATGTTCTCTAGAATATAAAATATATTCTCTAGAATATAGTCATGATTAGATATGGTTCTTGAGGATGAATTATTTTAAGAGAAAAAGGTACAACAAATACCCCTTACCAGTTGATTGTATTAACAGGGAGATTCTCTGGGAGAGCTAGAGAATGGGGTAAGCACATCATCTCAGTCTAGAGATAAGGAATACAAGATATCAGACAGACTCAAGCTGCAGGTGTTCTTCTATTGGACTTGAAAGAACAGCCTACCCTGATGCTGAAAGAACCTCACGGTTGAGAATATTGAGTAGCCTCCAAGAACTTGAGAACAACATACAGCCATTGGTTCATGTAATGTAGGGACTTCAGTCATCCTTGAGCTAAATGGAACTAACAGCCAGAGATCTGAGACATGAGCCTCAAATTGATGGCTACAGCCTGGTGAGAATGAGTCTGAGTTAATCCAAATAAGATTCCAGATCCACAGTAACTATGAGATGATAACTGTGTATTGACTTAAGTCACCAACTGTGCAGAGCAGAGTGGTTTACTTAAACCTCAGAATGTAATTATATGTAGAGACAGAATCTTTATAGATATGATAAAGGCAAGTATCTCAAGATCAAATAAGTCTAGGCAAGAATGGGCAAAAAAAGAGAGAGCAAGGAGGCTAGGTGAAGAAAAAGGCCGAGATGAATGAGAAAGATGTCCCTCAGGCAAGAGATACCAAATGCTGCTGTCAGTCACCAGAAGTTGAGAGATAATTGTGAAACAATTATCAACCCTTATGACATCTTAATTTTTGGACTTCTGTCTTCTGGAACTATCATAGAATGTATTTCTGTTGTCTTAAGTCATCAAGTTTTTGGTAATTTTACTGTGTAGAAATGAAAAACTAACATGCAACATTAAAATATCAGGCCTTCTTTTCCTCCTTCCTATGAACATCAACTGTGCATCTGCTGTGGTAATGACTTCCTAGGAAGATTGCCCCACTGATTTTTGGATGGCGCATCCTGATATGGGCTAGGGTTAACATATGGGAGTGTCCTGATTGTGGGCTAGGGTTAACACACACACACACACACACACACACACACACACACACACACACACACACATATATATATATTCATTCCCAGTCTTGAACTTGCTCTGGTTGACCTCTATACAGGTTTAATTTTGACATGGAGGCTTTACTGTTTTTAAACGTCAAACTTTTATTAGCACTTGATCTTTCTCAGAATTAATATTATTCCTTAGCAGCACTGTGGATATTTACAACAGAAATTATAACTTGATAAGAAAATTTTTAAAGTGATTTTTAAACTACATTGTATCAAAACAAACTTTCAAGACCTGATGTCGTCAACCAAGCTCCACACTGGGCTAGAAATGAGATGTCTCCTCACATTCCAGATGTATTTACCATTCAGTGTACCAACATAACTATCTTCTACTATTACTTCCTGTTTTCAAGTTATTACACTAGCATGAGATACGTAGCAATTCTAATGCTGATGAAAAAGGAACTCTTCAAAGACAGACTATACTTGAAAGATAGATGTTGGGTGAGTCCACATTGTACTAGGTTCATAATCCCTGCTGGAAGAAATCTGCTTACTCCAGACTACTGGCTTGGTATAAAAATCCAGAGGGCTATTTTTGTTTCTGAAGAATTTTTATTTCATTTTATGGTCAGTGAGAAAATGGGAATTGAACCTCTTATCTAGTTCATGGTAACAAGTGTATCCCACTAAGCTGCAACCCTAGCAGAATGCTCTTATTTATTGACAACAATCATGACTAGAGTTTCTTGTCAGCATCAGGACCTCTTTCTCTTGCCCTCTCCTCTAGCATAGTACTCACGTCCTTGCTGCTTTAGAGGAAAAATACTCACAGATAGTTTCCATCATTATTTATTTGGTCCAGTTCAGGGTAGTTAGAATCTGTTGGGTTAAGGTGGGGGTTCTGTGTCTGCCTCACCACAGGGCTAGGGCCAATCAATGCTCGGAGAGACAGGACGTGGAACCTGAGAAGTTTGACTGCTCTCACACCACCCGCACCAGGCAGATGTCAGGTTGTGAGAAGCTACTTCGGGGGACACTGCTGGAAGGGGAAAGTACAGTCTGAGGTCATGGGGAGCCGAAGCTACCTCAGGGGCCTGGCTGGGCACCATCTTGTTCTCAGGCTCTTGGGCACCCAGGCGGAGCTGAAAGCCTCAGAAGAGCTGAGAATGAAGTGGGGACTAAGGGTTGAATTGGCCCTAGGCTGAAGAGGAGAGGGGGAAAGTGCTCTGGATGTGCCCAGCAGAAAGAATCTTTGGCTTGTCACAGTGGTTTGGATTGGCTTGGCTTGGCTTGGGTTGGTGGTCACCAGGCTGGGAACACAGAGAGGTCTTCTGCAGGAGATTAGACAGCAGCTCTGTAGGTGAAGGACTTTTCCATTGCTCCCCACTGGGGATCCCTGTGAAAGAGGCCCATGGTTTTAAGGCTTTTATTGTCATGGCGGAGAGTAGATGAGTAAAAGCCATACCCTAGTTTCTCAGGGTGGGCCTGAGGTTAAATCCCTTTTGCGAGGAGGAAGGTCTGGGAAGGGAAGCTTAATTGGCTTATTCCTTCTGGACTTTAGGTATCTCATTAATATGGAGGTCTTTCTTGAACCTACATGACTTGTAGTCACACCCTCTATGTGTGAAGAAACTAGTAGGGAAATTGCCCTTACATGACTGAAAGACACAAATCTATGGAGGGCTGTGACCTCATGTCAGGAGCTTGGAGTCTGGGAACATGGCCAAACTCTTACCATCCCTTGTACCAGGGATCGCCTGCAGGGTCATAGGGTTTCAAACCTAGTTCAACCAGAAATCAGGCTGCTTTTCAGGGTCCCACAAGAATCACTCATTTCTAACCCTCAGGGATTGAACCTAAGGCCATTGTAGGCAAGTTCCACAGTGCTGAACTGTAACCACAACACTCACTTTTTTGAGATAGGATCTCTTTCAGGTTGAGCAATTTTGCCTTCAACTCACCCTGTAGTTCATGTGGGCCTTGAACTTTTGGTCTTCCTCTCTCAGCCTTCTGTATAGCCAGAATGACATCTAGCCTAACTATTGAGAACCACTTGATAAAATGTTTGAGATTAAGAGAAATGTCAAAGATCATCCAATAGTTTTCTGCAAGTCCTTTAACTGGGTGTAACTCTCTCAGCCAGAGCCCTAAAGCAATGAGTACATAACCTGGAGCTGTTGATGGCCTCTGTCATCTGATAGCCTAGTACACGTGTCTGAGATAGAACCTGGCACTTTAGCTTAGCGTGGTCCAGAGTACTGATACAGCACACTAGAATTACTATCTTCCTATTCACGCATCTGAACTGGCTGTTCATCTGTCTGCTCTTGTGTTCATCTAGACTCGGTTCTTCCATTCCATCTCTACAAGGAGATTCAACTCTAACGCTCAACTCTGACCATACCACCCAACTGAAAAGCCAGAAGGCTATTCAACTCTGCATTTCTCATGACCCTGTTAGGTTGGTTACCCCAAGTCCACAGACTCTGCATTCTATCTTTGTTGGAGAACCCTGCTAATAAGGTCACAGTCCACCATGTCTGGATAGCTCTTTGAACTCAGTACAAAATAGAGGATGCCTTTTCTCAGTAGGGCTTCCCTTTCTCTTCCTGGTCTTGGTTGGAAAGTGTCTCTGAACACAAGATGCCTGACCTTGTTTGGAAGATGCTGCTGCTGTGCAGAGCTCTAGGTAAGTGCTGCATGACACCCACACAAGTCCCACTTTAGCTTCCTGCCCACATATGGTAATTAGGTACTGTGTTACCTTTAGTCCTTTCTGCCAGTACCCCTAAGAACGTGTATATACCCTACTCTGAAATAAAGTAGAGCTTTCTCATTGAAGCTGTCTCTGGGAGTCCTTGTAACGTAGCATGGCCATCTGAAGCTGGCTTCCTGCTTCTGCTCCTATGACCTTGTGGGCCAATGGCAACTACCCTACAAGAAGGGAGCCACACATATCTTCTATTCTCAGGACTTCTAAATAATCTCGAACTCTGAAGTAGCCTCTTAACTCTTTGAAATCATTTGGTGGTCTACATATGCTCTCTCTCTCTCTCTCTCTCTCTCTCTCTCTCTCTCACACACACACACACACACACACACACACAGAGGGAGAGAGAGAAAGAGAGAGGAAGAGATAGAGAAAGAGAGAGAGAAAGACAGACAGAAAGAGACACACAGAGAATTATCATTCACTGTGTAATCTGAGAATTAATATTAGATCATGATGACAATAAAAAGAGCCAACACTGTTCTTAGGCAGGGCTATCAAGGAACGTGGTGAATTGCTATCAGTGAAACCAGCCTACCTTGTGAATTTACTGTTGTTCATCAAATTCAGATATTAAAAAAACAAAGATATATTTGTCTGTGTTTCTGACATACCATGCTCTCCATACAGTGTTAGGTCATAACTGTATATTATTTTTGTTCTTTATTTTATGTACCTGAAAACTTTTCTGCATCTCCTCAAATCATTCAACAAAATAAAGGTATAAAATACTTACTTTGGAACCTTTTTAGAAGAATTCTTTGATTTCATTGCTTTAAAATTATGCAGTTGTGTTTGGGTCCTTAGAATAAGTTGAATAGCCTCTCCCACACCTTAGAGTAGCTGGCATTGCTTGAGCTATCTTTAATTTCTGCATCTTAATTACTTATCATTCAAAAGCAAAAGTGGAGACATACTGAGTGAAGAATCCTTTCGTTTGTGGTTGTCTCATTTTTGGCTTCTTAGAACAGCAGCAAGGCCAATACTAATTAGTTGCCAATGTTTGTTTGTTTTCCTTTACTGCCTAGGTGGGTGGATAGAAGATCAGCTTTAATGTTACACCATTTTTTATAGGGTTTTTTCCTTTTTGGTTTTTAAACCCTGTCTCTGCTGTGTTACTCATTGTGAGAAAAATGTACTTAATTAAACAAAAGATTTTCCAGATGTCTCAGCAAATACCCTTAGCACAAAAATACCCATCCAAGTGTCTGGGGTGGGGGGTGGGGGAGTTTTCCTTCTAATTTCCTTCCTGTTCTGAAATAAAACTAAAACAAATTGGTGAAACATTTGGGAGTGTGTATATACATATATCCTGCGGTATGAATGGATGCTAAAAAAATTTAATTCTATGTCCTTAGAAATTTCACAAATGCTAAAAGACATAAAAACAATAGGCAGATATACAAACGTTTTAATCTTGTCTGTAACTATTTGTAACAAGAATTATTAAATTGAAGTTAATAGAGAATTTAAAGTTCTTTAAACATGTAGTATATAACTTCAGGTATTATCATGCAACATTAGAGTCAAGTGAAAGGAATTCCTGGACATAATTCATTTACTAGAGCTATGTTTCATGCTTTTCTGGTAGCAATTTACTTTCAATATTTCCATTTTGAAAGAAGAGTTGTGCAGACCACTATTCCCTACATTAACTGATTAACTGTCTTTTTCTTTAACCTGTAAGATTCAGGCCTGTGGAGCTTCTTGATTCACACACACACACACACACACACACACACACACACACACACACATTTATTTATTTACATTTCAAATGTTATCCCACTTCCCAGTTTCCCCTCCACAAACCCCCATCATCTTCCCTTCCCCCTGCTTCTATGAGGGTGCTCCCCAACTCACACACCCACTTCCACCAACCCACTCTGTCATTCTCCTACCCTGGGTCATTGAGCCTCCACAGTATCAAGGGGATCCCCTCCCATTAGTGCCCAATAAGGCAATCTTCTGCTACATATGCAGCTGGAGCCATGGGTCATTCCATGTGTATTCTTTGGTTGGTGGTTTAGTAGCTGGGAGCTTTGGGGGTCTGGTTGGTTGATACTGTTGTTCATCCTATGGGATTGCAAACCCCTTCAGCTCCTTTAGTCCTTCCCCTAACTCCTCCATTGAGGCCACAAAGCTCAGTCCGATGGTTGGCTGTATCTGCATCTGTATTGGTTAGGCACTGGCACAGCCTTTCAGGGGACAGGTATACCAGGCTACCATCAATAAGCATTTCTTGGCATCCTCAATAGTGCCTGAGTTTGGTGTCTGTATATGGGATGAATCCCTAGGTGGACAGTTTCTAGATGGCCTTTCCTTCAGTCTCTACTTCACTCTTTGTCCCTGTGTTTCCTTTTGACAGGAGCAATTCTGGATTAATATTTCTGAGATTTGTGGGTGGCCCTATCCCTCAACTGGGCACCATGGCTATCCACTGGTTATAGTCTCTATATGTTCTATCTTTCCTTTGTTAGGTATTTTGGTTAATGTCATCACTGTTGGGTCCCTGGCATCTGGAATTTTATAGTGGCCAGGTCCCCATCCCCCACTGCTACATACCTCCTTTCAAATTCTTGATCCTCTGTACTTCAATGGCCTCCTCCCTGTTTCCTCTTGTATCTAATCCTGCCCCTCTTTTCCCCCTTCTTCCTCTCTGGTCCCTCCATTCCTCTACCTCCCATGATTATGTTCTTCCTGTTTCTGAGTAGGACCGAACCATCCACACTTTGGTCTTCCTAATTTTTGGGTTTCATATGGTCTGTGAGTTGTATCATGGTTATTGTGAGTGATTTTTTGACTAATATCCACTTATTAGTGAGAACATGCCTCTTGATATCGTGTAACTCCCTTTTTCCAAGGGAGCAGGCTGCCATGATTGTCACCATGGCTTCCTTCCCTAGCCATCTTCTCTCTGCTTGTTGGCATTCCCTCTTTTTTGTGCCTCATCTGTGTACTATCTGATTCAACAATTTCTGCATGCATCCATATCTTTCAAGCTTGATCCTGCTCCATTTAGAATATGCACATAAGATTTTATACTTCAAAAACAACTAACACAATGGACTTTCCATGAACATTTAACTTGATGTCCTTAGTCAAATTGAAAAAAAAAAAAAAAAAGAGGTGCTTACTGAGGTCTGTTGGGAGAAATGGGAAAACAATTTCAGACAGTTAAGCTAGAGTAGAAGAATTACACTCATGCCTATACCACACAAAGATCCAACAAAGAAAGAGAACTTCAGACCAATCTTCCTTATGAATATCAATGCAAAAATACTCAATAAAATTCTCACAAACCAAATCTAAGAACACATTAAAACAAACACCCATCATGATCAAGTAGGCTTTATCCCAGGAATGCAAGGATAGTTCAATATATGGAAATCCATCAATGTAATCCACACTGTAAACAAACTCAAAGGAAAAAAAACCCACATGATTATCTCATTGTATGCTGAAAAAACATTTGATAAGTTTTAACACCCCTTCATGCTAAAAGTTTGGCAAGATCAGGAATCCAAGGCCCATACCTAAAACACAGTAAAAGCAATATACAGCAAGCCAGTAGCCAACATTAAACTAAAGAGTGAGAAAATTGAAGCATTCCCACTAAAATCAGGGACTAGACTGCCCGTTCTCTTCCTACCTATTCAATATGGCACTTGAAGTCCTAGCCAGGTCAATTAGACAACAAAAGTGGGTCAAAAGGACACAAATTGGAAAGGAAGAAGTAAAAAAAAATCACTATTTGCAGATGATATGATAATATATTTAAGTGACCCCAAAACTTCCATCAGAGAACTAGGGTGGCTGGATATAAAATTAACTCAAACAAACCAGTAGCATTCCTCAGACTGAGAAAAATTTAGGGAAACAACACCCTTCACAATAGTCACAAATAATATAAAAAACCTTGGTGTGACTCTGGCCAAGCAATTGAAAAATCTGTATGACAAGAACTTCAAGTCTCTGAAGAAATAAATTGAAGAAGATCTCAGAAGATGAAAACATCTCCCATGCTCATGGATTGTCAGGATTAATATAGTAAAAATGGCCATCTTGCCAAAAGCAATCTATAGATTCAATGCAATCCCCAACAAAATTCCAACTCAATGCTTTACAGAGATAGAAAGAACAATTCTCAAATTCATTTGGAATAACAAAAAACCCAGGATAGTGAGAACTATTCTCAATTAAAAAAAAAAAAAAAAAACAAAAAAAAAAAAAACAAAAAAACAAAAAAACAAAAAACAAAAAAACTTCTGGAGCAAATCACCATTCCTGACCTCAAGCTGTACTACAGAGCAATAGTGATAAAACAAAAACAAAACAAAACAAAACCCTGCATGATATTGGCACAGAAACAGGTTGGAAGATCAATGGACTAGAATTGAAGACCCAGAAATGAACCCTCACACCTATGGTCACTTGATCTTTGACAAAGGAGCTAAAACAGTGGAAAAAGAACGGCATTTTCAACAAATGGGGCTGGTTCAACTGGAGGTCAGCATGTAGAATAATGCAAACCAATCCATTCTTACCTCCTTGTACAAAGCTTAAGTATAAGTGAATAAGGACCTTTGAATAAAATCAGATACAATGAAAGTAATAGAAGAGAAAGTGAGGAAGAGCCTCAAATACTTGGGCAGAGGGAAAAAGTTCCGGAAAAGAACACCAACAATAGCTTATGCTCTAAGGTCAACAATAGACAAATGTGACCTCAGAATTGCAAAGCTTCTGTAAGGCAAAGAACACTGTCAATAGAACAAATGGCAACCAACAGGTTGCAGAAAGATCTTTACCAATCCTATATTTGGTAGAGGACTAATATCCAATATATGCAAAGAATTCAAGAAATTAGACTCCAGACAATCAAATAACCCTATTAAGCAATGGGGTACAGAGCTACATAAAGAATTCTTAACTGAGGAAACTCCAATGGCTGAGAAGCACCTAAAGAAATGTTCAGCATCCTTAGTCATCAGGGAAATGCAAAGATTCCCTGAGATTCCATCTCACACCAGTCAGAATGGCTAAGATCAAAACTCAGGTGATAGCAGATGCTGGCGAGGATGTGGAGAAAGAGGAACACTCTTCCATTGTTGGTGAGATTGTTAGCTGGTACGACTCTGGAAATCAGTCTGGCAATTCCTAAGAAAATTGGCCATAGTATTACCTGAAGTCTCAGCTATACCACTCCTGGGCATATACCCAAAAGATACTCCAATGTATATATAACAAGGCCACATGTTCCACTATGTTCATAGAAGCCTTATTTATAATAGCCAGAAACTAGAAGGAACCCAGATGTCCTTCAACAGAGGAATGGATACAGAATATGTGCTACATTTACACAATGGAATACTTACTAGTTAGTTATTAAAATCAATGAATTTATGAAATTCTCAGGCAAATGGATGGAACTAGAAAATATCCTGAGTGAGTCAACTCAATCACAAAAGAACACACATAGTATGCAGTCACTGATAACTGGATATTAGCCCAAAAGCTCGGAATAGCCGAGATATAACTCTCAGACCACATGGCGCTCAAGAAGAAGGAAGAACAAAGTGTGGGTGCTTCAGTCCTTCCTAGAAGGAGTAGCAAAATACTTGTGGAAAGAAAGATGGTGACAAAGTGTGAAACAGAGAGTGAAGGAGGGACCTACATGGGGATACAACCAAACACAGACACAGTCATGGATGCCAGAAAATACATGCTTACAGGAGCCTGATATAGCTATCTCTTGAGAGGCTCTGCCAGATTCGGACATATACAGAGGCAGATGCTCACAGCCAACCATTTGAACTGATCATGGGGTACCCAATGTAGGAGTTAGAGAGAGGAGTAAAGGAGCTGAAGAGGTTTGTGGCCCCATGGGGAGGGTGACGATACCAACCAATCAGAGCTCCCAGGATCTAAACAGCCAGGGTGGGAACACACATGGAGAGAACCATGGCTCCAGCATTATATGTAGGGGAGGATGGCCTTGTCTGGTCGGAAAGGAGGCCCTTGGTCCTGTGAAGGCTGGATGCCCCAGTGTGAGGGAATGCAAGGGCAGGGAATGCAGGAGTAGGTGGGTGGGTGTGTGGGTAGTGACACACCCTCATAGAAACAGAAGGAGGGGGGATGGGATAGGGAGTTTCTGGGAGGGGGGTAATGGAGAAAGGGGATAACAAAAGGGGATAACATCTGAAATGTAAATAAATAAAATATCAAAAAAAAGAGAAAAATATTCTATTCATGAAACCAAGTCTGAAGTATGGAGTAAATCTTTTTTTTTTTTTTTTTTTTTTTTTGGAATATAATTAAGTCAAATGGATTTATTTGAGCAAAGTAGGTACTTGACAAGGGCCATTTTAACAAATATTGACAGAATGACTAAGTACACTGCATGCACAGTGGCTAAATTATGGAACTAACTTGAAGGCCCTTCAGAAGATAAATAGATAAAAATAATGTGGCATATATAATAACAGAATATTACTCAGTTAGTAAAACAATGAAATGTTGTCACTCACAGCAATGTGAATGGAGCTCAGGATCACAATGTCAAAAGAAATAAGGCAGAGACAGAAAGATGAGCAGCACATGCTCTTTTTTCTCATTACAGGAGCTGAAAAATTGATCCTAAGAAAACAAACCAAAACAAAAAATCAAACACCAGAGTAGAATGGTGGAAAACACAAATACAAAAAAAGAATGAGTTAGTTTTAGATAAACATTTAAATGAGTAAAGGAAAAGTTTCTAACACATTTAGGGTTGGTGGCACAAACCTTTAATCTCAGTGCTCAGGAGACAGAAGCAGGTGGGTATCTGTGAGTTTGAGGCCAGTCTAGTATACAGAATGGGAGAGAATGAGAGCCAGCTATAAATACATAAGGAGATCTTACCCCAACAAAGCACAAAACAACAAGAAGAAAAAAGAAAATTTCCCCAAGCATAAAAATGATTACCTTATGAAGAGATAAAAGTGCTTATAGATTTGAATATTCTGTACTTCATTTATACGTTGAAATACCATTTATACGTTGAAATACCATATTACATCCCCCAATAGATGTGCAAATATTGTGTTTCTAAAACAAAAGATAAAATGTCCCGCTCAATATATTAAAAACAGTGCAAAGAAGACATGAAAATTACATCTTCATCATTTTCATCTACATTTTATTAAAACTACACTGAAATCAAATAGCAGGGAAGGATGTATGAATTTTAAAGAGTCCCTGTCATGGGCCAAGCAAAATGACTCTTTAAGGGAGGTAATGGCTGTGCCTATCAGAGCAATAACATTAACCCCTTCCTATTTGTAATTAGATTTGAAGGTTTTGTGGTCCTAGTAAACTGCTTTTACTTTCCAAATTTTGTTGTGACATTTCAGAGCACTCTGCTTTCAACATAGAGTCTCCATTGTCCTAGAGTGTTGTTCTCATTTTTTTTTTTTTGCCAAAATATGCTCACCATTCACTATGTAGGTAAAGGATGATCTTATCAAGAACACATCTTCTGGATTCTCCACACCTATTAGTATAAGCCTTGTTAGTTTGGGTAGCAACTTACATGAATATTTCTCATAGTAAACAAGTGGTGCTAAAATTCTAAGTTGTCATGTATCTTTGGACCTAAGGATGCTCTACACAACACAACGTTTTCGTTTTCTTTTTATTTTTTCATGTCATATATATATATATATATATATATATATATATATATATATATATACCATATATATATATACCATATATATACCATATATATATATGTATATACATATATATACCATATATATATACCATATATATATATATATATATATATATACCATATATATACATATACATATACCTCAAAGACCAACATTAAAGGGTTGCTAATGCAGATTTGTTGAATGAATTGAGCCCCTGATACACTGGACTTAATACCATAACAGGCACTAGCTGGCAAAATTTCTTTTTAAATAAATAAAAATAAATAAATAAGCAAGCAAGCCAAACAATATGGATGGGTAGAGTACACTGCATTTTATCTTAAAAGAAATATGATTCCTGATGTCCATTTTAATTAATTCTTCAATTAAAATTGTGGAATCAATTATTTGCCTTTTCACTTATAAATTCTATATTTAGTTAGGATATGATAGAAACCGCTAAGGAGAAACATTAGTTCTCAGATTTTGGATTCAATGAATTTATTTTTCAAGTTTGAATAACCTTGTATTCTGATTATTGATTTAGTACATATACATGTATATACTAAATAATATGTAGTATGATATTCCACTATGTCCCAAACCTTCTCTGACTGAAGAAGACATAGCAATGATTCAAGTGACATTACTGATGTCACACAGCTTACATTTATGGGGGTGGTAGGCCTGGGGTTAGGGGTGGAATGAAAGGCTGAATCAGTGCACATCCCAGCACACACTCCCTTGCTGAGGAAACACATCCATGAAGTTCAGGTTCTGTTCAGAACCTGAGTAAGCAGGAGCCATCCTCTTAGCAGAGGAAATTGCTAAGTATGAGACTCCTTTTTGTTTCTCTTGAAGTTGATGACCTACAATTTGATAGTTTGAATTTGATAGTTCCATCATTCTGTCATATCCAGAAAGAGTGAACATTCTTTTTCTATGAGAAAATGCAGATATTTTAAAAATTGTTTTTACTATGAAATAGATGGAGTGTGTTTCTGAATACCATGGCAAATTGTGGTTCTGTGAATCCACAGTACAGTAAAATTGAGCTTTCTGGTAAAAGAAAGAAAGAAAGAAAGAAAGAAAGAAAGAAAGAAAGAAAGAAAGAAAGAAAGTTTTTTAACCTGAAAGAATGAAGGGAATATTTTTCCTTTCTCTCTCATCACTATGGCCCTCTCTCTTCCCACCTCCTTTTTAAGAGTGCCTTTGGCCATTTGCCCCATTTCTACACAGCTTTTCAGCTGACAGGATCTATTAATTTTATCTAAGCTAATGGCTTACTTACAAACCAATGATTCTAAATTATAAAAAATAAGGAATGATTCACATTCATTAAAATGGAGGCATTTGGCCACCCACATAGGACAGAGGAACATAACAAGGCATTTGGTTGACACACAGTTCATCAATCCATAAGGTAGCAGTGATGTCGAGCAGGGTTGTTATTTTTAGATCTCATGTGAGCAAACTAATCACTCCTTTAAATGTCTTGCAGTTTGTGTGAACATTTGTTACCCTAGGAAGAAGTAATGTAGAGGCATGAGATGTTATGGCTCATATTATCGATATTTTTCTTTAAATTTCTCTTAGATGTCACCCAGCTCCCACTGAACTGCTAGTTCCCTTCTTTTCACTTAGGTTAAGGAAGAATAATTGCCCAAGCACCACGGGATAAGACTAGAGTTGGTCCTCATTCATCCCCACAACAGGGCAGGTGCCTTTTGCATCTCTTTCTCTTGTTTCTATTCTTGAAACACTGCCCCATATAACATGGCCTCACCCTCACTGTACAGAGGAGATGGACTTTGAACTTCTGATTCTCCTGCCTCCATCTTTAGTGGCTATGCTGTTGCTGATCAGTCCTCTTTCCTTTCTCTCTCTTGCCATCTTCTCAGGAGCAGCCGAAATTATGTAAATGAACATACAAAGATTTTCTTGTGTGTGTGTGTGTGTGTGTGTTTGTGGCATCGTTGATCTTTACTATATGATGACATGAACCTTTCTTCCCTCTTTAGTGCTGGGTGCACTGGCATGTACCACCATATGCAATGAATGCGTTGTTGGGATCAAACCCAAGGCCTTTTGCTCACTAGGCTTGTGCTCTATGAAGTCAGCTACTGAGTTTATATTCTTTTCATAGATTATGTTACCAGATATTTTTATTCATTTATTCACTGAAATAGATAATCAGTGAAGACTCTCTCTCTCTTTTCCTCTCTCTCTCTCAGACACAGACACACACAGACACACACACACACACACACACACACTCACACACACACACACACACACACACACACTTTTTCATTCTCTGCAAAGCAAGAGGATATTTGTTAGTTGGAGGGATCCTTTCAACACAATGCTTACTATTACACACTGGCCCATTTTTCAAAATTTCTTCTCTGTATAATTCAGTCAAACTTAATACACTACACAGTAAAAATTGTTAATAAAGTCAGGCTATTGACTAAATATATAACTAAATTTTTCTAGTGAATTGGTTCACCATTTGAATAAATTATTGTCTATTATAGCTGATGTGGCTATGTAAATATGCAAAGTCATACATAAAGACCCAAATATAATGATGTTTTCAGAGATGATTTTAATATTATTGTTGGAAAAATACAGATTTACTGATATAGCTGGAATAAAAGAGATAAGAAGGGAAATATCATTAATTCAAGTCTCTGGCTCTATTTTTTTAATTCCACTAAAAGTAGCTAAATGGCCAAGCAAGTATCTTTGGAATAGGATGTACATT
This sequence comes from Arvicanthis niloticus, assembly GCF_011762505.2. Classification (NCBI taxonomy): domain Eukaryota; kingdom Metazoa; phylum Chordata; class Mammalia; order Rodentia; family Muridae; genus Arvicanthis; species Arvicanthis niloticus. The sequence continues at coordinate 4,421,785 of NC_047675.1, read as the reverse complement.
CATTTGAACAGATATGAAGGTATGATATAGCTGGACCATACATGTACAAGCACAAGCACAACTGAGTGTTCTCAGCCTGTTGTGTCTGTACTTATGCAAATATATGCACACACACACACACACACACACACACACACACACACACAGAGTCAATTTAAAGAGGAGGCCTGGAATTTGAGGTATGGGGCCTGCATGGGTTGAGTTGTGAAAGGAACGGAAATAAAGGGCAATAATATAATTACATTTTCATTTAAAACTGTAAAACAGATCCAATAATGCAAAGAAAAAGTTATTAATTATGTGCTTCTCAACCACAATTCTTCTTTATTTATGTGAACGAATGAAAGTCATTGTATTTGAAAATATTTTCACTTAAAGATCTAGTTAGTCTACAGATAGATATGAGTACATACTGATTAGCATTTATCTGTATTTTATAAAGTCTTGGAGTGAAGAATAGTTTGTCCTTTGTTTCTTTTTTTCCCCATACACTTTATTTATCAGTATTTGTATATACATACATACTTATACATGTATACATATATACATACATATATGAACAATAATTAAATAAGATATATTTGAAAAGTATTGGGGGTTGGGAAGAGTGGGAGGAAGGAGAGAAAGAAAAAAATTATATAAATACAGTACTCATATATGAAATTCTCAAAAAGGAATCCATTTTTAAAAAATGTTCAACAGATTAACTTGCATTTTACAATATGAAAATGAATATGACCTATAATTATGCTAAAGGACATTCTAACTCACTACAAACTTTGAAATTTAAAATGAAATCAATAAAAATTATTTTACCCAGCATACTAACAAAAACCACAATAACATTTTATAATTCAAAGTATTTCTGAGAACAAGAAAATGGATTGTCAGAAGCTAAGTCAGCAGAGCCAGGGGGACACTGTGTGTTATTTCTTTTCTTTTCATTTCTTTTTTTCTCCTTTTTTTCTTTTTTTTCTTATTATCAAATCATAATTTTTACTTTTTAACACAGGGGTTATAAACACAAAAATGCAGGATGTGGGGAAGGGGATGACACAGGAGCATAGATGTTCAGGGGGAGTACAGATATCTTTCAGAACAGGGTATCAGCTGGGTGAAGGTTCAGGGGTCAGGTCACTATGAGTCTGCCTATGCTTCACTTGTCCTTATCTAAGTTGGTACTATCCGCCAAGGCTGCCTATTTACAAGGTCTATAACTACTCAAGCTGGTAGATTTCCACAAAAGCTGCCTGTTTACAATAGTTTATGGACATCTGTTTCAGTGTTTTTCCATAGAGACCCAAGACTTTGTGTTAGCAGGCATGTATGTCAGGCCTATTGCTGATTTTAGGCTTATGGCTGATTTTAGGCCTTCAGTGTACAAGCAGGGCTGCCCCTGACATCTCCTCCCTTCTCCAAATATAGAAGGGCTGTGGCGATTCTAATCTTGCCAAGGCAGGGGATAGAGGCTTGACCTCCAGTAATTAAAGGGGACATTGTAATGGCTCCAGTCGTTGTCCAGTGAGGCATGAGGGCCATACCCGTCCCGATGTCTTTTTCCTGGAGAGGGGATACTTTTGACATCAACCCCTATGCAGTCAGGCTTGTCCCTCAGGGAACCCAGAAACATATTTTTAACTTTTATTTATATTCCCTTGCAGTGCTTAGCCTCACAGCCTAAGCAAGAATTCAGATAGCCAGACAGAGGGGGTTCTGGGTGGCCCCTCACTACTTGGTCTAGGGGCAAAAGTCCCCTCTTTTAGGTTGGGTAGAGATGGGACTTGGGAGCACCCTGGATAGAGTAACATCTTCATCTAGATTCTTGTGGTTCTCCATAGCTAACTTATGATAATGTATCTGAATAGATTTTGCTATCAGATTATCTATCTGTTGTTTCACAAAGTTAGTCAGCCTATTTAAGGCCCAGGGACCAAAGGAAATAAGCAAAAATAACCTAATTAATGGTCCCAAGATGGAAGGAAGTAGGGTTAACAATCATGGAGAGGTTGAAGACCAATTCTTGTATAAGCTCTTATTTTTCTCTTTCTCTCTCTGTCTTTTCTCAAGACCTTCTCTGGCCTTTTTCATGCTCTCTTTAATCACCCCTGTTTTGTCTATGTAAAAGCAGCATTCTTCTTTAAGGGCTGTACACAGTCTAGAGCTGTACACAGTCTTTTCTATTGTAAAAGAGAAAATCAAGTCCAATAAAGTCCTTTGCAATTTTTGGGGATTGCATCAGACAGTGAAACGAGGGATTTCTTCAGATTAGTGATGTCAGTCTATAGCTGTTTGACATCCTTGTCAAAGGCCCATTGGAGGTCTGAGTAGTATAAGTCCAGAAGCCAGCGTCAGGATTAGAACTCCTAACAGCAGACATCACCAGTGATTAATTTTTTATCTGGAAAGGAAAAAAGAAGGGAATTCTCAGGGAAATTTCTCTTCCCTGGATGTCAGTTGTTATTCATCTTATTTATAATTGGGCCTGGTTTTGTGGGGGTATCTATTTAGTTCATTAATCTTTTTCGTGGCCATTTAGCTGTGCCTTCTGTGGTATCAAACATGCATATCAGTCCTCAGCCCCATGTAGGAACTGGGTCCTGGCCATTCCATTTAAGAGTAAAAGGGTCCTTCCAAATAGTTGTGGCTTAGTTTTTATTGGTCTCAGCGATGCCAGAGGCAATCAGCAGCAGATTTGCCATGAGCTTTAAGTTTTAGAAAGTTAAGAATAAGCAAGGCATGCTCCTTCCACCCTCAGAGAGTCATGAAGACACTATTTAAATAAATATAATTTTTTATTAATAATTTCTTTTATCAAAGGACTATTATAAAACAGCCAACAATTAATCAATCTATATCAATATATATAATATATAAATTGAGAGCTTTATCTACTTTTTGTAAAATTACTCCTCTTTTGTCAATTAATTGTTGAGAGAAATTAGGATTTGCATCTCTCTTGAGAATATTAAACAGAGACATAATTCTTTTGTGAAGAGCTTAAAATAAGATCTTAGCCAATAAGCATCTCCTGGAAACCTTTGAAAATTGTTTGAAATAAGTAAACTATCTTTTTTTTCCAGACCCATTATCTGGGTTTTTTTTTTTTTTTGGATATTTTACATATTTTCCTTTTACTGTTATCTCCACTTCCTTTCTCCCCCAAAACCCCTTATCCCATACCCCCTCTTCCAATTTTTATGAGGGTGTGTTCCTACCATTCTCCCAATCCTGCCTCCCTGCTCACACATTCCCCAACACTATGGATCCAATCTTTCAGGGAACATGGCCCGCCACTTCCACTGTTGCCTAACGAGGCCACCCTCAGTTACCTATACAAGTGGAGCCATGAGTCCCTCCCTTTCTGTTCTCAGGCTGGAGGTTTAGACCCTGTGAGCTCTGGTTGAGTATTTTGCTACTTCTTCTTAAAAAAAACAAAAACAAAAACAAAAAAACCAAAACACCCACACTTTGGTCTTCCTTCCTCCTCTTGAGTTTCGTGTGGTCTATGCATTGTGTCTTAGGTATTGTGAGCTTTTGGGCTAATATCCACTTATCAGTGATTGTATGCCATGTATGTTCTTTTATGATTGGGTTACCTCACTCAGGATGATATTCTTAAGCTCCATCCATTTGCCTAAGAATTTCATGAACTCATTGTTTTTAATAGCTAAGTAGTACTCCATTGTGTAAATATACCATATTTTCTGTATCCATTCCTCTGTTGAAGGACATCAGGGTTCTTTCCAACTTCTGGCTATTATAAATAAGGCTTCTATGAATATAGTGGAGCATGTGTCCCTGTGGTATTTTGAAACATCTTTTGGGTATATGCCCAGGAGTGGTATAGCTGGGTCCTCAGATAATACTATTTTCAATTTTCTAAGGTACCACAGACTGATTTCCATAGTGGTTGTACCAGCTAACAGTCCCACCAACAATGGAGAAGTGTTCCTCTTTGTCCACATCCTCGCCAGCATCTGTTGTCACCTGTGTTTTCGATTTTAGCTATTCTGACTGGTGTGAGGTGAAATCTCAATGTTGTTTTCATTTGCATTTCTCTGATGACTAGGAATGTTGAACACTTCTTTTGGTGCTTCTCAACCATTCGAGATTCCTCAATTGAGAATTTGTTTATATAGTGAATTACATTGATGGACTTCCGTATATTGAACCAACCCTGCATTCCTGGGATAAAGCCTACTTGATCATGATGGATAATTGTTTTGATATGTTCTTAGATTCGGTTTTCGAGAATTTTATTGAGTATTTTTGCATCGATATTCATTTGGGAAATTGGTCTGAAGTTCTCTTTCTTTGTTGAGTCTTTGTGTGGTTCAGGTATGAGCATGATTGTGGCTTCATAGAATGAATTGGGTAGTGTTCCTTCTATTTCTACTTTGTGGAACAGTTTGAAATGAATTGGTATTAGGTCTTACTTGAAGGTCTGATAGAATTCTGCACTGAAACCATCTGGTCCCAGACTTTTTTTTTGGTGACTAGATTTTTAATGACTGCTTCTATTTCTTTCAGAATTATGGGACTGTTTAGATGGTTTATCTGCTCCTAATTTAACATTGGTAACTGGTATTTGTCTAGAAAATTGTCCATTTCATCCAGATTTTCCAATTTTGTTGAGTATAGGCTTTTGGAGTAGGATCTGATGATTTTTTGGATTTCCTCAGTTTCTGTTATTATGTCCCCCTTTTCAGTTCTGATTTTATTAATTTGAATACTGTCTCTCTGCCCTCTGATTAGTCTGGCTAAGGGTTTATCTATCTTGTTGATTTTCTCAAAGAACCAACTCCTAATTTTATTGATTCTTTGTATAGTTTTTATTTGTTACCATTTAGTTGATTTCAGTCCTGAGTTTATTTCTTCCTGTCTACTCCTCTTGGGTGTATTTGCTTCATTTTGTTCTAGAGCTTTCAGGTGTGTTGTCAAACTGCTAGTGTATACCCTCCCCAGTTTCTTTTTGTAAGCACTTAGAGCTATGAGTTTTCCTCTTAGCACCGCTTTCATTGTGTCCCATAGGTTTTGGTATGATGTGTCTTCATTTTCATTAATTAAAAGTCTTTAATTTCTTTCCTTATTTCTTCCCTGACCACATTATAATTGAGTAGAGTATTGTTCAATTTCCATGTGAGTGTGTGCTTTCCCTTGTCTTCCTGTTTGTGTATCCAGCCTGTTAGCCTATGTCTTTTTATTGGGGAATTGAGTCCATTAATGTTAAGAGATATTAAGGAGAGGAGATTATTGCTTCCTGTTATTTTTGTTAACAGCAGAGGCATTGTTTGTGTGTTTATATTCTTTTGAGTTTGTTGGAAGAGACTTACTTTCTTGCTCTTTCTGGGGTATAATTGCCCTCTTTATATTGGTGCTTTCCTGTATTATTCTTTGTAGTGCTGGGTTTGTGGAAAGATATTGTGTAAATTTGGTTTTGTCATGGAATATCTTGGTTTCTCTATCTATGGTAATTGAGAGTTTTGCTGGGTATACTATCCTGGGCTGGCATTTGTGATCTCTTAGGGTCTGTATGACATCCGTCCAGGATCTTCTAGCTTTTATAGTCTCTGGTGAGAAGTCTGGTGTAATTCTGATAGGTCTGCCTTTATATGTTACTTGGCCTTTTCCCCTTACTGCTTTTAAAATTCTTTCTTTGTTTTGTGCATTTTGTGTTTTGATTATTATGTGACGAAAGGTATTTCTTTTCTGGTCTAGTCTATTTGGCGTTCTGTAGGCTTCTTGGATGATTATGGGCATCTCATTCTTTAAGTTAGGGAAGTTTTCTTCTATAATTTTGTTGAAGATATTTATTGGCCCTTTAAGATGGGAATCCTCACTTTCTTCTATACCTATTATCCTTAAGTTCTGTCTTCTCATTGTGTCCTGAATTTCCTGGATGTTTTGTGTTAAGAACTTTTTGCATTTTGTGTTTTCTTTGACAGTTGTGTTAATATTTTCTATGGTATCTTCTGCACCTGAGATTCTCTCTTCTATCTCTTGTATTCTGTTGCTGATGCTTGCATCTATGACTCCTGATTTCTTTCCCAGCTTTTCTATATCCCTGATAGTCTCCTTTTGTGATTTCTTAATTGTTTCTACTTCCATTTTTATGTCCTGGATGTTTTTGTTCAATTCCTTCACCTGTTTAGTTGTGTTCTCTTGTAATTCTTTAAGGGATTTTTGTGTTTCCTCTTTAAGGGCTTTCACCTGTTTATCTGTGTTCTCCTCAATTTCTTTGAGGGTGTTATTTATGTCCTTAAAGTTCTCTATCATCGTCATTAGAAGTGATTTTAGATCTGACTCTTGCTTTCCTGGTGATATGGGTAATTCAGGACTTTCTAATGTTGGAGAACTAGGTTCTGATGAAGCCGAGTACTCTGGGTTGCTGGTGCTTGTATTCTTGTGCTTGCCTTTCCCCATCTGGATCTCCTTGGTGCTACCTGAACTGTCTCTGACTGGAGCCTTGTCTTTCCTATTATCTTGGTTGTGTCAGAACTATTTGGGATGAGTGTTGCTGCTGGGGTTAGAGCTGAGGTCCAAGCTCTGCTCAGTATTCAGGCAGAAACAGGATGGAACCAGTGCTCTGGGCCAGGAGTGAATTCCTGGGTCTCTATGGGTCTTGGTTATTCCCTGTTTGGGTAGAGTATTGCTCTCTCCTGACCTGAACTCCAGAGAGCCCTGCCACTCTGGGTTTTGTGAGGTTGGGTACAGAGCTGCCTCCTGGGATCTGCTCTATGCTCAGGCCCAGACAGGAAGGAACTGTTACGCCCACCCAGGAGTGAATTCCTGGGTCCCAGTGGTCCCAGTGGTCCCAGTGGTCCCAGTTACTTTCTATTTGGTGTGAGTGTTGCTGCCTCCTTACTTAAGATACTGCCCGGCTTAGAGCTCTTGAGAGCCTGTTTCCTCTGGGTTCTGTGAGATTGGGTGCAGAGCTATCTCCCGGGATCCGCTGAGTGCTCAGGCCCAGACCGGAAGGTACCAGTGCTCCTGGCCAGGAGTGAATTCCTGGGTCCCTGTGTGCCCTGGTTACTCCTTGTTTGGAGTGAGTGTTGCTGATTCCTTACCTGAGATACTGCCCTGGTTAGAGCTCCCGGTAGCCCCGCTTCATCTTGGTTTGGTGAGGTTGGGTGCAGAGCTGCTGCTGGTGGTCCGCTCAGTGCTCGAGACCAAATATAGGAGTGTGTTGGGCCTTGGACAAGGTAACTCCATTTAACCTGTTACCTTCAGTCACGTAGGGCACAGGTAGAGGGCATGACTAACAAGTCTCCACCTCCAGAGATTTAAATATTAATGAATTATCAAAAGGCCAGGGCCGTAGCTAATTAAGTTATTCCCTCCCCTTTCTCCCTTCCCTATAAGATTGGTCTCCCCTGGCTTTTGGTGGGGGGAAGCGTATACCACTTGCTTCCATTCACCATGCCATGAAAAATAAAAGCTTTGGAAAACCAGACTCCACGTGTCCATGGTCTCTCCACCTGATTCCCAGCTTTTGGATCTCTGGAACCTTGCCAATGCAGCCGCCGGCCCGCCCACCGACAGCTGCGTGAATGTGGGATCCTCCACTGGCGGCTCGGGAAGCCCTGATGCCGGACCTCCCTGGAACTCTGCCGCCCGACTCCCTCTCCCCGCCCGCGAGATTTCTTCCCCACAGGAGTGGCCTTTGTTTCTTGAAGAAACACAATTGTTAACGATTAGTAACTTGTTCTCGACTTCTGACTTTGTCCAGATCCTACTTCCTATGGAACTGGGATCTGGAAAGGGGCAGAGACCTAGTCACTTTGGAGCCTCTACATTTTCTTGTGAGTTTGGTTTCACTTCAGAAGGGTATACCCATGACCTCGCACATGCCTGGCAACCACTGTACCATTGAGCCACATCCGAGTTCGACTTCCTTCTTGGAAAAGGGATCAAGGTGGTCATTTGTGCAGTTTCTTTATTTCAATCGTAGAAATTCAAAGCCAAACTGTGTAAGAATCCAACACCTAAGTGGGCCTTCCAATGTTTGCAAAATCACCTCCATGCTTTTAACTGGACAAAACTTTAATGAATGCTGTGTGCAAAAGTCCTCTGAGTGTGACTGGAGAGGATAGACAGAAACAGAAACTTGGTCATAAAAGTCTGTTGGAAGATTGGAAACTGCTCACATGTGGGCTTCATACAGCAAACAGAGCATGTTCAAACTAATGTGCAGAAGCCAGGAGGTCCCTTCTCATGCAACTTCAGTTAACTGAAGATGGAGAAAAGGCCAGGGACTATAAATATGAGAAGTGAGTCCTATAAAGGCCTATGTGCATCCTGGTCTGACACCTGTTGGGGAATTGTCTGCAGTTCACTAGTCTGCTCTCATTTTTGGAGGTGTCTTTCTTTTCTTAACAAGACATTTCTATTTCTGTTTCTAACTGTGTGCCTCTCTGGTCACTTTGGTGAATCTATCTATCTATCTATCTATCATCTCTATCCCTATCTATCTATCTATCTATCTATCTATCTATCTATCTACCTATTTTACTGCCCTGGATTCAGATGTCTTCTAAACTCTGCTCAGTGGCTTGGCTCTAAGCATGCCTTTCCTTTTTTTTCTTTCTTTCTTCAGTACCAGGCCAAAAGCTAGCTTAACATGTTTCCTTCTACCATTCGCATTTTCTTACTGTGATGCATACATACATCTAACTTTCTTTCTTTGATGCATGTACCTAACTTGAATGATGTGTTTTTTTCTGCAAGAGGCTGCCTGCCCTACTGCTTTTCTCTCAAAGTTTAATAAAACTGTCCCTGGGCTTCCCTTGCAGTATGTTATTTAATTATTTTGTCAAAGAGACTAAGATCCTGAAACCAAAATTTGGTTTCTCCAGTGAGAAAAGCCTATGTCCAATAAGGCAAAGGCTGACAGCCATGGTTCCCTTTCTTCCTGATCGCTTCCTTTCCCTCCTTTTCTCTGACAATCTTCTCAGAGTTGGTGTGGACATGTGAATGATTTAGATTTGTGTTTACGTTACTTCTTGCTGCCATCCATTAGGGGAAAGTTAAAATTCTCCACTAAATGGGAAGTTAACTATTTAAAAGGCATCTCAAGTCATAATGGTTGAGATAATTGCAGGTCAGGAAAAAATGGTGGTAACATCCCATCCAGTTTACTGTGGTGGGGAACTTTGAATCTTATCTCTTCTATAATTCCTTTTTTCTTCTTCTTCTTCCATAGAGCTTTTGCTTCCAATATCAGCTAAGCTATTGTCATTCGATGTTCTGGACAAACAACTTTTCCCAATGAGTAGTCTCCTGCAGAGATTAACTGAGCCTAAGATCAGCTTTAGAAAACTCCTATCTTCTGACACTTTGACTGAAAATATCAAATACAAGGAAAAATTTGGTTTGAACTGTGTAAAGTATAAGATAATTTATCAGCTATGCTTGTTAAAATATGCATTGTATATGTAAATGTGTTTTTAAATTCACATGAAAAATGATTTTAATAGATTGATGAAAACACTCAAGATATTGAGAGTATAAATTAATATGTAAAACATCTGCTGGCAAAAAATCATTATCTCTATTTTATTATATCTGAAACTATATAGTTTCCCTACCTAGAAATCAAGCAGGAAAATGGAAAAAAAAGTGTATCAGAATTTCCTCAATGTGACACCAAGAAATTAGTAACCCAAACTTGAAAGTCCAAGTAAGTTACAATACACAGCATTGTGTATCAATGTACACTTCTACAGACATGCATTTTTGCTTACATGGTCAACTCACTTAAGGCACAACTGTTTGTTCCTAAGTCTCTTCCCCATGTGAATTTAATTTAATATTTGCTCCAAAGGAAATACACACGGGGTTTGGAAGGCAAGAGTGGCCACTGAACCCTAAATGTCTGCAGAGCTTAATGGTGCTGGGTCCTTGGCAAACTTCTGGTGCATCAACAGGCATGGGGATCAGGAAGAAGGTTCCATATTCTGATTGATACTGATTGATCTTCTGAAGTCACCCAGCTCCTGGACCAGACACACATGTGACTCATGGTAAAGGTGGTAAAGGGCATCACTTTTCATTTGGCAACCTAGATTGTCAATGTTCTTTTCAGAATAAGGGAGAGGGGAGGGGAAGGAAAGGGAAAAAAGAGAAGAGAGAAGAAAGGAAAAGAGAAGAAAAGAAGAAACTCTATATTGGACTTTCCTGTAATAATTTCATTACAGGAAAGAATGAGACTGCTGGATTCTTAGAACATTTCCACGATTTACTTAGAGACTATAAATGAATAGAAGTTGAGACATACCTGTGGAAGAATCCTGCTCAGAGCCAAAACTTTACTGTGGATGTTCTTTTCCAGTTTTTAACCAAAAGGTAAAGGCTAAGATGAATATGCATTTCAGAGGAAATAGCCCAAACTTTTGGGAACTGTCAGCTACTGGCTCTGAATTAGCAAAATTTCAGAAGCAAGAGTATCACTGTAGTCCACTGGTCAGAGGAAAGACCTCTGGGAGTCAGGTAAATGTTTTGGTTTGTAATTACTTCACAATGAGCTCACTAGAGCCAGAATCCTATGCTATAGTCATTCTCCAATTATAAATGTATAGATAAAATACCCTACTCAACAATAGGTCAATTTCCATCACTGATTCTCAAGTAGTATCAAGTGGTATGAACAAAAATGATTATTCTTTCCCAGATAGTACACTAAAGGCAGGCCAGCTTTTTGGAAGGTTTTATAGGAATTATTGCCAATATTAAATGCTTGAAATATACAGACATAGAGATCCTAGCTTTATTCCCACTCAGCTTATCATGTATTTGTCAAGTACAGAAGACGGCTATGTTGTGGGTTACATCACCTCTATTCAGGTAGTAGCTTCAATTCTGTTGAATTCTAGAAAAATCACTATCAGGTATTTAGCTGTTATTTCTGGCAAGGACATTCTCTTCAGTGCCTTTTAGCAAAGATCACAGATGCAGCCTGCTCAGTTGAAAGATGTGATTCATCTTCAGCACTCTATCTCAGGACTATGATGACTCTCCGACCTATTACTTATGTATTCGATGAGTGTCTAAACTGCTTTGTCAGTCCCCAAAACACCGTGCTAAGCCATTGCCTTGTGGATATGGGGCTGACTGAACTTGACAAGCAGAAAATTACCATAAGCACTGACGTAAAATGGAAGTGTGGCAAGTGGGGTTAAAAGAATCAACAAAACTTAGGGCTATCTTCTTCTATATGTATCTTAGTTTAGAGGAGTTATTCTTTCTGATGAAATGAAAAATGTTACCCTTTATATAACTTTATTACTAGAAAGAAAGACATAGTCTAGAAATTTTTTTTACTTTGGGTTTGTAGATACCGTGTACTTCTGAAAGTGATTTATTGATTTAATTATCAATTAACTTTTAAAGAATTAAAAGGTAACTGAACAAGTCCTAGAGCAAATTATATCTGTTTGGAAAGTCAAGGGATATATACAAAGCACTGAACTCTTTGGGCTATAGAACCAGAAAGCTAATTGTGTTTAAAGCATCTGTGGGAAATAAGACAAGTTAAGATCCATTATCATGCTTTTGAAAGTAAATAATTGTGCAGACCATTTGGAAGTGCATTATATCTTCCTCTAAAGGAACCAGTTATCCTTTTAATGAACAGTTCCTGATCTATTGATGCCTGTAGCAAAAGATGGACTCTCAGGACCTGGGTCATCAGGTTGGTGTGCCAGCTGAGGCACCCACCACAAAATAGGTGTGTTCTGACCACTAAACATTGAGGCTGGAAATGCCCAACATCATTTACCCATTGAGTGGAGGGTATTAGTTAAGGTTCAATTTTATGAAATCAAGAAGGTAATACAATCTTGAACTTCTCTAAATTGTCCAAATGCATGTGGCCCATATTTTTAGTTGAGGTTCTCCCTTTGGTAACTGTATGCATGGCCCTTGGAAAAGTCTCTACACTCATGTTTGCAAAGAAGAATATTTGAGTCTAGTTTACCAAAAGGTCTATAAGAGTTTTCTGGTAACCTCATTCCCCAGAAAGATCAGCCAGCTCTTACATGGGAGGCTGGCTGCAGTGGAAAGATTTTTCATTACAAAAGAAGCAACACTTTGTACTTACTGGAACAAAGACTGGTTTGATGCATAACTTTGTTTTCCTTGCACATATTTTAATATCACCATCTGCGCATGCCTCTTCATGATGGACATTTTACATAGCTTCATTTCTGACCCAGGAACTTTTTAAACAGCTAATGAAGGGTGAATAAGAAGAAGACCTCTGAGGATTTAGTTGCATTTTCAGGTGAGGGACAATGTCTTTTAGGAAGATCTAAGATCATATCCTCTGAAGATTTTTCATACTGTAAATAAGTAATGTTATTTTAGCAGTAGTTCTCACATAGCAAGATCAAGAAATGGTTGTGGTTTCTCTACCTAGGACCCTCAATGAGCCCCTAGCAGAATTTTTATATCTACCTTTTTGAACTCTAGACTCTATTGATTTAAGAAGGATCTTGTTTTTTTAAGAAAACAATGCTTCCACTGGGGGAATTTGGCAGTGGTTTAATTATATTAGAAGTTGAGGTTACTCCCCAGAAACCATGATGCTTGTCAGCTAAAAGGCATATTTGGATTCCTGCAAAGGTGCTAAAGATCGAGTGGAAGAATGAGTTTTCACCAAATATTGTGCCTAAGAATGGTTGTTTCTGAAATGTAGGTCACCCAGAGTCATACTATTTAGTATTCATTATCCTGTAGTAAAGTTAATAGAATAGTATACTAACTAGTAAAGTTGGGACTTCTCATGGCTCAGACAGTCCTGAAATAAAGCCTGATTTAGTTCAGCAAGAAAGACATCAGTAGTAAGACTGGGTGCCTGCTGACAGCATAAAAAAGGACAGGAGATGAAATTAATATAAGCTGTATCTCTTCCTAAAATTGTTATATATGTATGTGTGTGAGGGTAAATTTCTGTCCCTTTTCCAGTTTTTGCTGTCTAATATAAAACATGCTAATGTTGATTAACTTTGAGGTTCATATTTAAATCAGTGACACCGTAGAGAGTAAGTGTGCTTTCAGTTGTGTAAGTAAGAACTGCATCATGTTCCAAAAACTAAATATAGAAACTAAATATAAAATATAATATATAAATATATAAAATATAAATAAATATAGAAACTAAATATACTAAAAAAGGTATAAATAAGGTTAGTAAGATTCTGATGAGTGTTCACTCATCATCTCATTTTTTTATCAATATCATCAGAGCTGAAATGGATTTCTGAGAATCTCCTTCCTTATATGGTTTCTGATTAGAGTTGAATGCCAGACAAATTTGACAAGGTTTGCAAAGTTCAAGAAAAGCAGTCACCATAACACTTTGAGAGAACATGTAAGGCTGCAGACATCTGACTCAGAGGACAACACTATGCAAAGTAGAACAGAAATCCACCTTGTAGATTTTTCCAGATGCTGTAAGTCCTGAACTAGTACCTATGTAGGTCAGGGAGGAAGAGCCTCATTTTCCTGGGTAGGTCATTGTTCCATTGATGTTTGAAATCAGACAGCTAACCAGTTCTCCTTTGAGGTTCCAGCTGATCCCTGCCATAAACTGTTTCATACCTATAATTTATTCCTGGCTGTCTTGAAGACTGACAGTTCAGAACCCTAAAGCAACACACTCAGTTTTCCATAGAGTTCCTTGCCAAAGACAAAATTTTTGTCCGATCTAAAACTTACAGTAAATTTACACTTCCACATCAGTCAGAACTGATAAACTTCTGGATTAAATCCCAGTGAATGGAGGAATTAAAAAACAATTTTTATATGGTCCCTTTTAGGAAGAATACAACTGCTATGAAGAGATGTGTTTAATTTATGCTTATGATTATCTTGAGAAAATCTCCTAAGTAAAGACTGTCTTTACTAACTGGACATTTTATATTTTCTAGTTTTTATGAAAGGTCTTTCCTTAATGTTTTAATTGAGTCAAATGTCTCAGATACTGGGGTGTCTTCTTTCACATAGCATAAAGTAACTAAGTAGGTGTGAGTGAATGTGATAATATATGTTGTATATGTATACAAGTTGGTTAAAGTGCTACTTAAGTGCACATGCTCTGTGTGGATGTGGGAGGAAGAAGAGAATAGTCTTTTGAATGCAGAAAATAGGAAAAGAAATAAAGTTCCTTTCCTTTTCATGTTTAAGACTGACTCTTAGGGAACAAGCCAGGATAATTCTCCACACACTCCATGGCATCTGTTCCCTTTCTACCTCCAGGTTTATGCTTTGAGTTCTTGTCCTAGCTTCCCTCAGGGAAGGACTTATAAACTCTAAGATAAAATAAGTCCTCTCATGTCCCTCAAAAGACTAGGTTTTTAATACAATCTATAAAACCACAGAGTAGTATAGGAACTAGGGGGGTACAGATAAAGCTCATTAGAACAGGGAAATAGAAGAGACAGATAGAGGTGGCTATGGGTTATGACAGGAGGACCAAGTGGGGAGAGAGAAGGAAGGAGACAAGAGAAAAAAATACAGGGATAGTTAGCCAAGATTAAGGGCCATTGGAGAGAGTAGCATGGAAACCTAAAATATATAAATATAAGAAGGCTATCTAAACGAAATTGTCAAATAATGGGGAATGCAGACTCCCAAGTAGCCATCTCTTGTCTTCAGATGAAGCTTCTAATATTGGGATTGGGTTACACCTAATTAAATTGTTGGCCAAAGGGGTCCCATGGGAATCCCCAAACCACCCAGGCTGCTGTCAAGACTATAGGTTGCTCTCGGGAAATTGATAACAAGGCCCCATTGCTGGAGACAACACCTATAAAACACACTGAACATGGAGAAATCAAAATGGTGCCTACATAGAGCCTCTGGTACAGGAAAGTATTCTCCATACTACCAAAAGAACACAAACACCAACTCAGCCACAAGCCATTTGGTCTCCAATGGAGTGATGCCCACCAGGTAGCTAGGGAAATGGTGGCACAAAGCATGTGAGAGTAAGCAATAAATATTTGATTTGACTCAAGGCTCATTTTAAGAGATGAAACCCGTACCCAATACTGCCTGAGTGAGCAATAACAAGAGACTAGATAGCCCAGGGACCTAGGATAAAGCCAGATACTACTATTCTAAAATAAGTAAGTAAATAACAACCATAGCAATAAAATGACTCCTAATGTCATTCTACTATACTCATAGTTCAGTGCCCTGCTCATCCAGCATCAGAGAAGCTTCCTCCTAGAGCAGATAGAAACAAATATAGAGACCCATAGCCAGACATTATGTGGAGAATGAAAGATTTTGGAACAATCAGATTCCTCCACTCAGGGCTCAGGGAACCCAAAGAATAGGAGGGAGAAAGAGTGTATGGGCCAGAGAGGAAGGAAGACACCAAGAAAATAAGGCCTTCTAAATCAACATGAGCAAAGCTCATATGAACTCACAGAGACTTAGGCAGCATACAGAGGTCCGGCACAGGTCTGCATATATACCATGGCTTCCAATTTAGTGTTTGTATGGGATTTCTGAGTGTGAGGACAAGTGGGTGTCTTCTCTTAGACTCTTTTCATCCTATTTGTTTGCCTTATCCAACTCTGTTGTTTGAGTTTATGTCTTATATTCATATATTTTAGTTTTTAATTAGCCCTTAGAAACCGGCTTGTTTTCAAATGAGAGACAGAAAGGGAGTGGATCCAGAGGGTATAGGAGGTACGAGAGACTGGGAGGAGTAGAGGAAATAAACCATACTCAGGGTACTTTATGTACAAAAAAAAAACCCTCTTTAATAAAAGGAAAAAATCTAGGTCTTTTTTATGTTGGTAGGTCAAAATAAATAAGTAAGCAATCCTGCTGCCCTATGCACATCTTCCAGTAGGAAGATTCTAGATGGTCCAACGATGGGTTAAATACTAGTAAGACATCTATTTTTGATGGATCTAGGTGTTGTCCACATGTAATCAGAAAGTACATATGTTTGTTATTACAATTCTGCACCTATACTACTTTCTCCACTGTTAGGGTTGTTGGAAGCAGAGAGGGACAATCCTTGCTTCCACTATCCCCTCCCCGTTAGAGAATGAGGTAATTTTGAACCATACGTGGTGGTGTCAACTTTCTCCCCTTTTAACAGGTTAAGGGAAGCTGGAAAAGACACATTTCTTTTATTTCTTTTCTTTTCTGTCTGTCTGTATGTCTTTCTTTCTTTCTTTTTAAATTTGTATTTATTTATTTATTTATTTAATTTTTTTCTTTTAAAAATTTTTTCCCAATATGATTATATAGCATTTTAATTACATGCAACTATTTAGGTCAGTTCTAGGTTAAGGATCTAGCATAGTCAAAGAACAAGCAAGGTAATAAACAAAGTCCCATGATCACTCCAATGATCACTGTTTCTAAGGGCTTCTTAGGATGACCAAAATATCTGAGCCTATTTCCCTGTCCTAGTCCAAAGTCATTTTCATGCCTGAAGCCTACTTCTTTGTTCTAGCCTAAGATTTAGATTCCTGCCTGAAATTGACTGTGTGGGACAATACATGCCAGGATAATCTTTCTGATATTTTACCACTAAAATAGACAGACTCATTCCACCATTACATAGAGAAAGGTTTATCATCAGGGTCTTCCTAGTTTTGTGCAAAATATTCCCTATGCTTCCAGGAGAAACAATAGTGTATTTGGTTTTAATGCTACTTTTCTTGCTATGCAATCAGAAATGTACTGTTATATACCCCAAATCTCTTCTTTGCTTTTACCAACAAACTCACAGAGGATTTGTGTAAATTTACATGATAGTATGACCCTCCCTGTTCTGAATCTGACCTGTGACCATAATTATCTCATTACTTCTAATATTTGGTGTTATTTTCTTTAAAAATGCTTTGTTCTTTGTATCTACATTACATTTAATTCATTAAAATCCTTGTCTAAGGCTTGGGTTCTTTCTTATTTCTCTGCAATATGTGGGGTGTCTGTTCAAATGGGCACGAGGAGTGTGGTGTGGGCTATGCACATCACCTGTCCAGGGAAGCCTACTGAAATTACGGGTTATCACTGGGGTGAACATCAGCCATCCAGACTGATGGATGTAATGGAGAGATAGTGAAGATTATCTCTTCTGTGTCATGTAGATCCTTAAGGATGAGACTAATCTCTGCTATTACCAAGAATGCAATGTTTTTCACTTGCTATTTTGCCTCAGGCTTCATAACTCCCACTTGATTTCTGCCACTATGATAACTCTTATCCCGTAGCTAAGCAACAAAAGGTTAGGATATGGTTGTTTCTAGTCAATTATCTTTTGCTAGCAAAAATTACCGTTGTGGGACTTTTCCTAGAGAGTTGTGACACAAGTCTACTCTCCTCAGATAAGTCACCTACAACAGATCAAAGGAATGATTAGGTGAAGCCCAACTTGGTGAGCCAATGATTTATTGGGATTTCTGGCAGCAGATGCAAGTGACGAAAAATCAGCTACATCACTGAAAACCCCACCCAACATGGTGGGATACATGAAAGGCATGTCCCTGGAGCTTTCTGCACAACTCACAGGCAGCCTGACAGGTGCAAGTGTCTTCTCGGAAGCTCGGCTGGTTTGTTTTCTTCCCCAGCACTTCCTTTCTGCTTCCATAACTATAAGGAGAAGCTCACATGAATCTTATAAGTTTTAACTTTCCAAGACTGCATTTTTAAACTTCCAGTTTAATGAGCCCCACCCCGTTTCTGAGGGAGTGCTTTAGCTAGGAGGAAATTGTACAACCATGGTCCATGGGGTCTGAGGACAAGGGAGATGATCTGGGCCTGCACTAAGATAGCTATTACTTGATGCCTACATGTCTTTTCTCCAACAGGAAAGCTCTTTTAGTATTTCAAATGATCAGATAGTAAAGCTTAATGTCTATAGTAGTTGTCAGAACTATTCTTCTTACGTGTTTTAGATAACTGGGTAAATGGGAGGAGGTCACTATTGGATAAGTTTTTCCATGGACATTTGTGATTTTTCAGTTCCATTCTTTCTGGAAGAGTCATTTTTTTTCTAAAGTCAGTGGATTCTGAGTTGAAACCTGATTGAACTATGGAAATTGAGAAAGGTTTATGACTTTTCATTACTATAGTGTATTCATTCATTTTGGCTCTGCCATTATTATATCCCAGTCTCATCTCTAAAGCTGTCTAGGGGCTAAGGCCCTGAGTATTCTTCTGTGTTTCCATTTAAAATAATGTCATCTTGCAATGAATGTGGCCCCTTTGGATAGGTGAGACTCAGTCATTCCTATTGCTATCATTGTGCCCAGTTACTCAAACATCAATGTTAAAATGTTCAAACAGATCCACTTCCTTACTCAGTGATGGTGGTACCAATGTCAGTTACTTTGGAAATAGAAGTCCAGGCATCCCATGGTGTATCCATCTGCTTCGTTCCCGTGACTGTCATTGTGTAAACCCCAGAACTACCACATCCCTCATCTATCTCTCCTGCCATTTACTGACTGTAATGATATTGTTGGGATTCTATGTTCATTTACTTTGGGCCACTGCTTTGTCAAACAGAACACTGGGTTTTCTCAAGGTGCTTATCAAGGTTTTACATTCTCTCTTAGGCATGTTATATGCTTTTCTATTTCCTTGATCAAGTACTTTCAGAATCCAGCCATTTAAGACTCTGCCATTTATTGCTGGCAAGGGACTCTGACTATAGTGTCTCCCAGCCTTCATCAATTTCAAGTCTTCACCAGTTGAATTATCTGCATCTTCGTTTATTGTTGCCAGGAGCAAAGGGAAGTAGGCAGTAGACCATGTGTGGAAGAAGGAGATCTTTGATGATCTTCAAGAGAAGAAAGGAAAGAACACATTTTTTTTAAAAAAAAAACAGGGAGCAGCAGAGCACTTGCATAATCTCAAAAGATTTAATAAAGTTAGCAAATATAAGATATTAACATTCAGCAACCCATATCAACTACCTCGTAATTCCTTATAAGGTTCTGCCCCTTTGTTTGGCAGATCTGCTGAGGTAGAGAATTTGGCCTTCCTTGAAACTCTCTTTGATCCCCAGATTTCTAAATTATTTCTTCATGAAATGAAAAACTTTGTACACTGCCCTGGAGACCATGTGGATTTCACACTTCACTGTTAATTGATTAACCACTCTTAGTCATTAATTATCTTTCACTAGAGCATCAATTTCTCCCAGCATTAGACCACCAATCCCACTGTTTTTATAATTACTATTTTCCCCATTCATTTTTCTAAAAGGCCTGTTACGTTATACCTGCTAATATGCTCTCCTGCATAACAGTAGATTGCAGTTCACATTTAGGAAAGGTGGCACATTCAGCTACTACTAATAGTGAAATTCCTATTGCCGTAAAGCTGGGTCAGTCAGATTTAAAATCCCACCCTAACATCAGCTCCCACTTGTAACTGAGGAGAGTTCTTGCACGCACTTTTCCCTTCATAGTGATGGTCTTCTAGAGCATGGAGTTTCTTATTAAACAGTTGGACATCAAGCTCTGTGAAACACTAGGTATGTGGAGAATGAGCTAAGAGGCCTTCCCTTCTTTTTGATGCTCTCCTTTTCCCTCTTTTAGATTAAAAAACAACACATGTCATGCAGCAACAAATGTCTCTTGCTTTCTGGACACTGTGATTGATCTAAATGTGAAACAGACTTCTCAGAACCTTTAGGTACATGAAGCTACACTAGTATAAAATATAAAATAGCAGCACAAGTGGGCCTGGTCCACGTGGTGGTTATAAATAGGTACAAGAAACTAAAGGGTTTGTATCCAGATCTCAGTTCAGTTTTACTGTTTATTTGCTAGCTAAACCATGTATCCTTCATTTTTTGGTAATCATCTGATCTGTGTTGCATAGTTGCTATGGCAACACAGTTTTATGTGCTATTTCTCTGAGGTCTAAGGATCCCTCAGGTGTTTTTCTTTATTCACTACATACTCATTAGGATCGGTTTTCTTCATATAATCTAATTAATTAACATATAACAACAGAGTGAACATAGAATATAATTATCATCCATGATGCAGCTCAGTAACGTGTTTTGCAAGATGAAGAAAAGTGTCATTTGCACTAGCTTTTCATCTGTTTCAGAAAATACAGAGTTTTAAGAGAAAAATATAAGAACACGTAATATGATTATTACAATTATTTATATTATTTTGGTGTCTGTGAGTGAAACCAGAGCTTTTGAATATACTATGCCTATACTCTACTGCAGAGCTATACCTCTGGGACTTTTTTAAAAAAAATTTCTTGTGTAGTAAATATCAACAGGTACAAACCACACTAAAAAAGAGATTTTTTTTCCTACTCTCGGTGATTGTTCGTTTTGTTCTTCAATAAAAAGATTTACAAGACTTCTAATTTTACTGAAAATAAAAGAAGATTAATTCTCACCTTTCCTCTAATACACAAAAATACAGAAAATCACAAATTTTTAATGGTAGACCTTATGATAAAGTTTATGATCATCCAAACACTAACGTAAATCCTTAAAACACAAAGTTAGGATAAAAATCTCTCAGAGAGATGATGAGTGCAAAAATGATAGTTATAAATTTTAGGATAAACATTTATGAAAACCCATGTGCCTAGCTAAGGTAGTGTCTGCAGAGGGAGAGGAGGAGCAATTGCACTTTTTAGTGCCTTTTTCGCCACTGTTAGAAGAAATACATAACAGAGGAAGTGTTTCTGCAGACAACATGGGATGGTAATGGGAAAAGGGAAGCCTGTAGGTAGAATAAATTCTGCAGAGTAAGGATGTTCATTCACGGATTTTGGCATGATAAGATCTCTACTCTGATCAATAAAGCCAAGAGTGTTCTAGGTAATTGCCATATGTCTTTCTTACTCCCAGATCCAGAAACCAGAAACCACCTACATTTAATTAAAGCTGGAGAACATTAAATCAAATATTAGCTCATTATACAAAAAAAGGGATTCTAATGAGAATCAGAAAGTCAGAGTGGGAATTGTGGGCAACACTTAGTAATCCATCCTAGCTCATACTTAGGAAGAAAGAAAGAAAAGTGAGAAACCTGTGAGAAGTCTCTGAAGGTTTCAAAATGAAAATCAGCTTACTACCTGGCATAAAGAAGGCTTTATTTCTGTTACTTCAAAGGGAATCTTGTCCTCATGTTAAAGTCTAGGAATAATTATATGTGATGAAGCAAAAGAAAAAAAGGTGGGCTGACAAGATAACTGAATATAGAAAAAAATAAGTTGAATTTAGGAAAAAATGTTAAAACACTAAAATATGATCCTAAGACTAAAATCAAACTGAGAATGGCACATTGCAGAGAATGAGCTCTGTGGGAAACCTCTCCATGCAGACATGAAGGACAGAGAGAGCAGAGGAAGACAAAGTGGTAGCCATAGAAGTGAGAAAAATCAAGAGCCAGTATGGTCGTCACTAGTCAGAGTAAAGATACTGAAATTTAAATATTCAGGCTAAATGGATATTTCCCAAGATAAAGAACTCTACAGTTAAACATGAGATGATCTTTCAAACACAAAACAAAACGGTAGGTAACACATATTTACATATGCACAGATTTCATGGCATATTAACACTAAATGAAGTTAATAATATAATTTTAAACAATGTAGTTTGTTAAACATTCCCAGGAAATGATGAAAAAACACAAATGGAGTGTGAAACAGAAGAAAATTTACTAATAAAATTTTAGTTGCTCAAGAAAAACTATAGAAATCACTTTCTGTATATCTATAAACTCAACTAAATACAGGTGAAAAAAACAAGTGCATCAAAGTAGAATCGTGGGAAACCTCCACTGTTGTGGACACCAAAGGACAAAAGGACTGCTTTTCAAGTCCAGAGAATTTTTCATAAAGAACTAATTAACAGCTCTGCTTATATCTATATTGAAAATGTATATACATTAAAAAGCACCAGTTTCTAAAAGCAAAGGATTCTACAAGCTTAGGATGCATTTTTATATTGGGTACAACCCAAGGGAAGTTCAACTAATAGACAGAACTTTTTAAAATCAACCAGAAAACAGAAATAGGCCAAGAAGAAAGCAAGTGCTAAACACACAAGAAAATTGTTCTCAAATCCCATGGCCTTCCAAAATGACATACAAGGAGTGAAAATCTGTGTGGACAGAAGTTCAGAAACCTGGGTCTGGAGAGAAGGCTTAGTGATTGAGGAGCCCTGCGCTTTTCCAGGGGACATGAGCTTGGTTCCCAAAACTCACACAGAGCAGTTCACTGATGCCTATAACTTTAGCTCCACAGCATTTTTCTGGTCTCCATGTGTTGTGTACATACAAAGGCACATATTAATACGTGTACACAACACATACACGCACACACAATGCACACAGCATACCAGACACACATGCACAAAAAATGGCAATGTAAATGAATCTGTACAATAGTTAAGAAGTCTGACAATAGTAGAGCTAGAATATGAAGGAAAACGAGCTCTAATTCACATTACTCAAGAGGCCGAATTAGTGCAATTTGGAGAAATTAGAGTTTTGGAAGATTAAAAGAACAAACATACTATGACCCAGAAGTTTCCAAACAGATATCTTTTTAAAATGTGTGTGTGTGTGTGTACACTTGTATGTGTGTATATTTACGTATGTGTAAGGTGAAAAAAAGATTGATATACAGATTAATATAATGTCAGTACATTCATTCAATTGGTATGGTGGTGTTAGACACCATAATCAGGCAATATACAATTCAGGCAAAGGAAAAAAAAATGAAATGTAAAAGGCAACATGAAAGGACCCCACATAGCATATATTATTTTTGGTAGTTGAGTAGATAAAGGTACATTATTTTATTCTCTTTATTATTTGATATTCCTTAAAATGCATAAATAATTATGATATATTTAGAAGTTAATAAATAAATTTGAAATGAATACACAGAATAGAATACATAAGTAATATAAGAACTTGGTCGTTTGAAGTTAAATATATAAATAAAAAAAAGGCTAGAAAATAAAAACATGTCAAGTATGGCTAAGACATAGTATGCTATGAGACAATTTTTTTTCAAAAAGATTATTACTCAGTAAATTTAATAGGCTAGAATACTTTAATAAAGTATTACAGCTGATATAGTAAACATTTTTATGGAAAAGGAACCTAACTCAAATACAAGTGTCAATCATGGCTCAAACTCTAAACTAAACTGGAAGCTTCTTACACTGTAGGGATCAGATTGCGCCTTCTCTGAGTTACTCCATATTGTTTCCAAAAAGTGGTTTTCAAGCTGTGCTTTCACCTTGGTGGCTCCATGTTATAAGCAATGTTTGGGTCCACTTTGTTGCAAAGGCAGAAGCAGGATGGCTCTGTGCCTGCCAAGCATCAATCATGAAGCATAGACTAGTAACTGATTTTCTAAGAGTGCAAAGACACTGCCTGCATTTATCAAAGAAGACTGGGAACATATAAACACAAAGGTCTATCGTAAATAGTCACATCTGCAAAACCAGGCAGGGGCTTATCTAACATTTCAGACCAAGAAAAAGGGTGTGATGCCCTCACCTGGACCCCAGATACAGAAGAACCCTGAAGGCTGTGGTAGTGATTGTCTCCTACCTTATATGTCACCTTTTTGCCTCAACTTAACTATGAAGGCTAGTTCTCCTGAATAGCTCTGCAGTTCTTCAGCAGCTAGACAACTGGGTTCATTCTTCCTCCTCTAAGAAGGTATCATTGAACCTTTTTTTCCCCTTGAACCTTTTGAAGTTGACTGTAGCTTCTTGAACCCGTTTATATTCTGTGACCTCCATACAGACTGACAGAAATATATAATTACTGTGTGCTACTTCTGTTGGGATCTGAAAGATAGTCATTCAGATTGAAATAAAGAAACCCATCTTTCCCAAGGGTCAGCTATCTAGGGAATTGGAATTATTTGGCTAATTGCAGCCAACAATTTGTAGTTTATGAAGTTATTATTAATAATATTCTGTCACTGTGGAAAGACAAAAGTGAGTCTACCTACGTTTCAGACATAGTACATATCAGACAATTGTAATTCCTGAACTCTGCCACCCACCTCCCACTTGAAAACCAGTAATTCATGGAGAAGGGCAGCCAGGAAGGAAATTGGGTTTACTCATAGGGCTGCATCATGGGACTACTGGGTGAGCAAGTAATCTTCCACTGTAAAAGGTTCATTTTCCAGATCCAGTTACACGAAAGGATCTCATATAAGGAGGAAAATGCAGGAAGCATACTTACTGGATGAAGCATTCATGACCCAAGGTGGTTTTACTCAATCTTTACTTCCTGGGCTTAATATTTGTAGTTATTTGGATAAACAAAGTTAGTTTTCTAGAAATCAAGCATCATCTAATATTTTCCGATATAATCTGAAGGTCTTTAAAATGTTCTGCATTCTGAAAATCTAAAGAAATACTATTATCTATTTATATCTTAATCACTGATGAGTGGACTTTACTTTAAGCCTATACAGCCATGAAATTAGGGGGAGCTGTATAACTCTGCAGAAGTAGAGGATGAAAAACAGAAGCCACCATTAGAGCAGCTCAGCAGCCTTCCACATACTTCTCAGCTTTCTGGATACTCAGGTTTTCTGTTTCTCTCTGCCTGTGAGTTTACATGTGTGTGTGTGTGTGTGTGCTGTGTCTGGGTGTGTCTGTGTGTCTGTGTGCGTGTGTTACTGTTTTAGGCTTCTGTTGTTCCTCCCAGGTCCTCATGATACACTGGTCCTCATATGAATCCTTTCCCCGAAATGCTCCTCCTGCTTATGCCAATAGTCACATTTGCATCAAATTTATCAACTTTGCTCTCACATTTCTAAAATCACTCCACCTCTCACTGCATTATATAAAACATCAAGTTGCCCATGCATAAAGACTATTTTCCTACTGTGGAATCTGTGGCATTGTGCCCAGTTCCTATTCTGGAACATGAGCCCTTAATCCTTAATCATAATAACTTCTTCCTCTTTTTTCCTTCCCTCTTTTCTCCTCCTTTCTCATCTCCTCTCCTCCCAATTCTTCTAGCCTCATCTCCTTTCCAATCTTGCTCTTTCTATCTCCTTTCCTTCCTTCCCTTCTTCCCCCTCCATTCTCCTCTTCTGCTTTCCTATCATCTTTTCTCTCATTACCTCTTATCATCTCCTTCCATCTTTTTTCCTTCCCCTCCCTTGTATCTTCCACTCTCCTCTCCTCCCTTCTCCACTCTTCTCTTCTCTCCCTTTTGGTTTATGTGCTTCTAGGCATGGAATTCAGAATTTGGGTCATGCCAGGTATGCATTTCCTCCCAGAGCTGTAACCATTTTGTTTACTTTTAAAGCATCCTTAGGGTATTATTCTTTATTATTGTTCTCTTCCTCTACTACCTTTGGTCTGTCTACATCCATCCTTCCCCAAAGGATCATATATAATAATTATTTCAGGGTTAACTTGTCTAAGTCAGACAATTCAACATATGATGTTTTTCAAGTCTTTGTTAAATTCCTCTACCTTTCTGTTTTAGAAGCTATGATACCAACATGTAACTCATTTCCCTCAAATTTATTATGGCATTTATTATGCCTTCTACCAATTTTATTCTGCTGTTCTTCTTTACTTTATAAATTGTCTGTGAACTTCCACACAAAAGTATGTAACTGATTTTGTTTGAGTTTTCTGCTGTACCTATCATTGTGATACCAGATAAGCTTAGCACTTGCTACAAAATAATGATTCTTTTATTCCATAGGGGATTTTGTGCATATAGTAAGGCTAGATAAAAGTTGCCAAAAAGATGTTAATGAAACAGTAAAATGCAAATGAATAAGTCATATTAGTAAGTGAGCTTTAAAACCAATTTCAAGCCTGAGCCAGTAACACCATAACCAGGCTTGTCAACAGCCACCAGTGCTGTGGCCAGAAATCACTCAGAGCTCAAACTTAGTAAAGTAGACATGAGTGGCCACTTCAGAAGACCCAAATGTAAACACATCTCTATTTACTCCTTTGCTTTTGAGAATGTATAGCTAGAATCCCACTGGTAGGTTTGCATAACCATCTTGTGAGAGAAAGAGATAATCTGTATTATGAGTGAGCACTTTGACACAGGAAGACAGACAGAGAGACAGACACCATTTGCCAAATATCTAACAGTGATGAAGCTGGGAATAGAAACCAGGTTCCATGCTTTACCATCTGGTGTTCCATCAACCAGACCACACTGTGTCTCTAGGTTGCCAAACTGGATTAATAACTGTACATGAGGCATAAATTGGTCGCTTCCTTTCTGTGCTGTTGAAAATAAGACTTTTCCTATTGACCATGATGGGAATGCATGTGCAGGCACAGGTGAAAATACAGACAAACAGTGTGATGTACATAAGCATCTTTGGGCATGTGCAAACAAACAGACACTATTCATAAGACTTTGAAAATGTAAGAATTTTAATAGGTTGGAGATAAAACTTTTCTCTTTTATTCAATAAAAAAAATGAAGGTTCAAGATGGATAAAATGTGTAACTTTTCTATTTTACATTTTTATCCCAGAAACCTATTCGGAGACAAGGAAGGTAGATACATCTTGATGTAGAAGTATTTCAGTTCCTACTTTTTCAAGTCTTTATGTGCTCTCTTTAAGAGTCATTGTCTCACTAAACCTGCCCTGGAACCACATTATCTGTAGTTTTCCAAGGCACTTTTGCAGCAGTTGTGACCATGATGGTAAAAAAAAAAAAAAAAAAAAAAAAAAAATGTAAAGCTGAAAATGACCCAGGTTTTATGGGTGGCATGGATTGAGTTAATTCTCTAAAAGTAAACTTCGATTGGTGTGATAGAATTTCCTTTACAGTCCTCTGTATTAATTAAAATCCAGCATGAGAAAGAGATAGACAACAAGAAACAAATCTCACCTGGGGTAGAATGGAAGAGCGAAGGCAGTGTGGGGCAGTGGAGAAGGCATGTCGTGAAACATGGATCATCCAGGATCATTTAAGGCCAGCAGATCTCAAAGGGAGTGGAAGGCAGAAGAGAAAAGTCTCTGCTTAGGAATGTAGCACAGCACTAATCCCTGGCACTGGCAGGTGGCTGAGCCTTGTGACCCTGCTGCCCTGGTTCCCAAACATGGTTTGCTCCATGCAACGCTTTTATGCTGCTATCACCAAAGAATTTGAGCTAGACCTAGCACATAAAACACCAAGTTCTGCTTCCAAATGATTTTCAGAAATGTAAAATTGGGCTGTATGTTTGGCAGCTCAAGCAAAAATGTATTCTGATAAGTTATGTGTACGTGTGTGTGTGTGTGTGTGTGTGTGTGTTGTGTGTGTGTGTGTGTGCATGTGTGTATTTATTCTTAGGAATGCACAGTTGTACAATTGACACTATAAAAATAAGAATAAAAGGAAAGAGAAAACCAAGTGTGGAAGGTGAAGAAACTCACACACACAGAGACACACATACAGAGAGAGAGAGAGAGAGAGAGAGAGAGAGAGAGAGAGAGAGAGAGAGAGGGGGAAAGGGAGGGAGGGAGGGTGGGGGGAGAGAGAGAGGGTTGGGGAGAGAGACAGACAGACAGAGAGAGGAACTTACACAAATTCACACACACCATGCACATAAATTCTTAGAATTAGAGGAATGGTTCAGGGCAGGGCCAGGAGGTGCAATAAGGTATCAAGTACATCACACATGGGATGACAATCCTGGTAAAATCTTAGTCAACATTCCAGCAAAATGAGAGCTAGTACAGTTATGATTGAAGACAAATGTGATAGTTTGAAAAGTTCCTGCTATTGAAAGGCTGCAATTGAGTCTCTGGATTCTTTTTAAAATTTCTTTTTTTAACATCTATTTTTAACATTTCTGAGCATTTCACAAATCACTAATGATATAATAAAGCCATGAGAAAAACAGCTCAAAGGAGATATTCCTACTCTCACCTTTAAGAAGATGCCCCCATTTCCACTTCCATCCTCACCCAGCACTCTGCACACCCCAGGGTCTGCACAGCATCCCTGGGATAAAGGCCAGGAAATGTAAGCAGATCCCAGACTGTGCATGGGAGCACCTGCTCTCCTCCCTCTCCTGACTCTGTTTTCTTATTCTTAACTCCTTATTCCAGCCACATGGATCTGATCATTGGTCTCTTGGGAGCTGGTGTCCACTCCCTCACTTCGGCTCACACGTTTCTCTACATATGAATAACTGTCACTTTCTTCCCTCTAATTCCCAAGTGCTATAGCTCTGTGCATTTTTATAACTATAATTCAAAATGTTTCTCTTTGCTTCTTTAAAATGTCTTATAGTACAGATTTTCCTAGGACTTCAAACAATTTTTTTTAAATTCTAGTTACACAAGTTTTAATAAATTTGTGTTGCTTCATTAGTAAGAAAGTTAATTCTCACAAATTTATCACTAGGAACTTACAATGCTCAAGATTTAGTGCTGGAGACTTGGTTTGTGTAGCAATGCTGCTGCTGTTGCTGCTGCTGTCTCTCTTTGATTCTTAATGTCCTTCGTTTTTCTTTCATTCTAGTGTGAACATATGTCTCTCTCTCTCTCTCTCTCTCTCTCTCTCTCTCTCTCTCTCTCTCTCTCTTGAATTTAAAGCATGTAGAATTGTTTCTTTTTATCACATATTATATGTTAAGGTCAAGTTGAAAAAGTTTTGTTTTGTACTAGGCAGATGTTAACTCAATCAGATGACAGTTTTATTTTATTCCAACATGAAATGGTTGCTAAACCTTTGTGTCTAAACACACAAATGACAGATTATAGAAGTTAGAGCTTCCCTCCAAATTAAAAGTTCCCTAAGCTAGGCATGGTGGGGCATGTCTTTAATCCTGGCATTTGGGAGGCAGAGGCAGGTAGGTCTCTGTGAGTTCCAAGTCAGGATAGTCTACAATTTCTAGGTCAGTGTTACACAGAGAAACTCTGTCTTGAAAAACAAAAACAAAATCAAACAAAAAATGCCCTTGTTAGGTGGTTTAAGAGAGAATGGCTGTTACAGACTCATATGTTTGAATGCTTAGTAACATGTTATTAGAACTGTATTACTGGGGATGGAATTAGAAGTTTCAAAATTCCATGTTAGGCTCACTCTTTCACTGTCTGGCCTACTGCCTGTAGAGCAAATGTAAAACTCTCTTCTACTGCTCCAAAGCCAATCCTGTCTGAATTCCACCATGATGATCTCAGACTAAACCTCTAAAACTATAAGCAAGGACACAGTTAAATCCTTTCTAAGATATCTCTTACTCATGGTGTATTTTCAGAGAAAAAAAACTAAATAAGACACTGAGTTGGTGGAATGACTTCCTAAGCCAGATCACAGAGGCAGCTGCCAGTGGTTTCAGGAAGTTATCAGAAAATATTGCTGAGGCATTAATAGGCAGCAAGTATGCCCTCCTCTGAAGGTAATCCTACTTACAGGACTACTATGATAGACATTATGAGGCCTTCTGCTTGTATCCTCCATGCCTGATGACCCCCAAATGCATACATACCTATCATGTGCCTTTTACACCATAAATAGTTGAGCAAAATGCAAAACCATGAGAAATCCACATCCTTGTCATTTTCTCCACCTGTTGGAGGTTGTACTGGTTTTGGAGTTGACAGTCTTGGGTAAGCTGAACATTTGCACTTGAATGTTCAAAACTTCATATTGATGGGCTTGTATTATCTGTATTTTTATGGCATAAAAACATATAATATTTGAATTTCTAGTTCTAAAATACAAATTATTCAATACCTTTTATACTTTCAGTGTTCTTTACTTTTTGAGATTACTTTATCACTTTTTCCCCAAGTTTTTAGAGATTTATTATTTTTATACATTTAACTATGATAAGACAGTTCAGATTCTATCATTTATGTATACATTTATCTGTCATTTATCAATCATCTATTTACCCTATAATCTGTCTGTCCATCCATTTTTCTATCATCTATCTATCTATCTATCTATCTATCTATCTATCTTCTTCATCATCATCATCTATCATCTATCTACTTATATTTTTTCTATTATCTATCAACAGTCTACTACCTCTTTCTGTCTGTTTATCTGTTTATCATCTATTTATCCATCTATCTATAATTTGTCTATCTACTTATATAATATTTATTATCTATTAACTGTATACTAGCTCTATTTACCTATCTATCTACTTATATATTATCTGTTATCTATCAACTGTCTACTATCTCTCTCTGTCATCTATCTACTATCTATTTATATCTTTAACCCATCTGTCACCTTTCAAATATATATATATATATATATATATATATATATATATATATATAATCTTCTAATCATCTAATTATCTATTTATTTATTATCTACTTATCTAATGAAAGGTTAAAAACACAATATATTATTTTGCCCTAGAAGCTAATTAATCAATAACAGTAGTTTGCAGTCATTTCTGCTCTTGTTTTTCTAAATCTGTTGCAGGGTTATCTGTTCTGTTCCCCTGATCTGTCTGCAAGTTTTCATGCCAATATCACACTGATTTTAATTATTGGCTCTTAGAATAGAATAAGTCCTCTTGTTTCAGTATTTCTTCTTCATTTTCATTATTTTTGATAGTTCCCTGCTGATATTTTTTGAGATGTAATTTTGAACAAATTTTTGTTACGAAATAAATTCCACTGGGATTTTATTAAGAGATTACATATACAAATTGATTTGGGAAGAGTTGGTATCATTGCAATACTTAATCTCCCCAATAGTATAATCTAAATTTTATGGCTGAAAAAATATAAAGCTCTTTTTTTCTGGTACAATTATTTTTGAAAAATGATTGTATCTAAATCTTAAATACTCCAGGACAGTTTGTCTGTTGTGTGGATGGATGAGTGGCTCTTTATCTTGGCTTTCCCTTCATAGCCTGCTGGTTCACAATGGAACTCCCATTTGAGAAACTTTATTGAGATGAACAGAAGCTAGCAGTGAACCAGGTTAATAGTTCAAGAAATAACTTTAGTCAAAGAAAAGTACTGGACGTTTCTGCATATATAGATGACTTTCTAACTGATGTGTTTTCCCACGTGGTACAGTTCCGCATTTGGGGACTGATTCATCTCTTCTTATTTTGCCAAGGACATGGGACCTAATATATGTAAAGTTTGAGTCAAGTTGCTGAAAGGGATTTAACTCTAAGGTTTAACAGATGGGCTTTCCAAAGTGGAAAAGAAAGAAATTGAAGGTTTGGAGTCCAGTTTTGAGGAAAAATATCTATAGTAACTTTCTAGGAGAGTCATTGTGATTTTATAGTCCTTTGGGCCAAAGTAGATTTGGAGCTAGGGAGATAATTCAGTTTTGTAAACTCCCTGCCTTGCAAGAATAAAGTCCTGAGTTTAGATCCCTAGTATTCACTTAGAAGTCAGGCATGGTTCTGATGGCAGACGTTTATACCTCTAACATTGGATGGAGGACCAGGGCAGACACAGGTAGATCCTAGGGGCTGCCTGGCTAGCTGGTAGCTGAAATGCTATGATCATTATTCAGTGAAGAACCTTGTCTCAAACAAACAAAAAAAGGTGGAGATCAACAGAAGTAGGCCCTCTGACATTGCTCTCTGGCTTCTATACACGAGTGTACTTTCATACACGCCTTCAGACAGACATATGTAAATTGTCACAAAATACAAACATATATACAAAACAAAAAATTAAAATCATTGATATGTTGTTGAGATGATTTAAAAAAACAAACACTTCCCATTGGACATTTTTTTTTTTTTTTACTCACTATGAATGGTGAATGTTTTATTTCCCTTTTGGAAGAAAATTGTTGAAGGAGACAGCTGGGAAAGTACAAGATCAACTGTCACCATATTACAGTCCTTGTGATTGAAGAGGTTAAGAGGTCTGTGTTTCATTCCTGACCTCCCAAAGCCTCACCATTGTTAGAAATGATGGGACAGAATCAGCTCCTGGTGACAGCCTTTGATAGCTGTCGAGAGTACATAATTTTTAAAATATAAATTTGAGTCTTAGATACTCGACAGATTTGTAAGTGGGAGGAGTTAGCTGCAAACATACCACTTGCTTGTAATTTCTGATTTCTGCCTTCTTTGAAGTCTTTCCCAAATACTTCTGAAAAGTTACCTATAGATTCATGCTAAAATTAGTATGGATCTGTTTTCTCTCCAGTGATTCACACTTAGAATATCTGCCTAATTGGTATATTGTTTGAAACATGTATGCATGTAGTATTTATGACAGAAATTGAACACTGTAGCTTTCTTTATAAAGTACCTGATTATCCGTGTCTTTTAAAATGAAAAGTGAGTTTATGAAATCTTTCAGTTTTAGGCTATTGTGACCAGACAGAGAGGCAGGTGGGGAAGAACAGTGAGAGAGTATAGTTTGTTAGGTAGGCTTCCCTGTGATGCCTGGAAAACTTAACAAAGACAAATCACCTTAGAGTCAGAATAATCATAATTGCTAGGAACATATCAGTGCATGCATGCATGCATGCATGTGTGTGTGCGTGTGCATGTGTGTGTGCATGTATGCATGTGTGCCTGCATGTGTGTGTGCGTGTGCATGTGTGCCTGTATGTGTGTGTGCATGTGTGCCTGCATGTGTGTGTGCATGTGTGCATGCATTTGCTCCTCAGAGGACTTGAGAACAGCACTCACTGGCTATTTTCTAGCCAAACTGCTTAACATTCCAGAAAGTTTCCTTTGGTCTCTTCGGATGTGATATTCTACTGCATCTTTGTAACTTCCCTCGGTGCTTGAGTGTTTTAGATCTATTTTTCATGACAGGATGTATCTTTTTTCTCCCATTTCTTATATTTCAGGAAAATGCTGTGAAAAAGATGTTCCAGACATTTTTTAAATTTTCTCTCATTTATTTTATTTATGCTTTCACTTATTCATTTCTTATTG
This sequence comes from Arvicanthis niloticus, assembly GCF_011762505.2. NCBI lineage: Eukaryota > Metazoa > Chordata > Mammalia > Rodentia > Muridae > Arvicanthis > Arvicanthis niloticus. Next base: position 4,388,909 of record NC_047675.1, on the reverse strand, counting down.
GTTTGGCCTTTGTTGAGGACTACTTACTTTACACGCAGCTTGAAATTAGAACTTTTTCAGAAATTTTACTGCATGATAGTTCTGGATGAGAACAATCTGTCATCTTCACATTGGAAAGAGTGATGCTCTCTCCAGATTCAGATCTTCCAGGATGTGGATATTTCAGAACTACCTCAGTATGCATTACATACCTAATGTCTGCAGGCTACTATCCTTCATATATTTTTAAAATTATAAATATTATTATAGGTAGATGAGTCCATGATTAAAAACAGGAGACAATTCACTGAACTATCAGGCAGAAGTAAATGATAATAAAATGTATTACTTTTAACGGTTTTAAAAGCTGATTGGCACCATTGGAATGCCTTGGTTATCAATAGTTTAGAGCTCTGCTTTGCATTTCTCCTTTCTGTTTTGTAAAAAAGTAAATGAATAAGATGACTCACTTGTCCTCCACTTCTCCTTCCTCAATCAATGTTTGTCAGATCTCAGCTTGAGCAAGTACAAAAATGAAGCATGGTGGCTCTTCTGGATGTTCAGTAAAGGCAGGAACTCAATGGCAGTTGCAGAATAGTATATATTATTTAAGCACATCCATTTTGCTAAAAATGATCCATGCCAGAAAGCACTCCAAAGGACTCAGTCACATTTTATCTCAAGGAAGCATGTGTTTAAAATGTCAAAATAAAATAGATCGTGCAGCTGAAGGGGAGGTGGTAAAACCCAGGCAAATGAACAGGCGCAATTGGAGCCCTTAAACCCACAGACTTGCAACAGAATCTGTGTGTCATTCAGGATTTTTCCATCTTTTGAGGTATGTGACTTGTGCAATAAGTGATTATGAAATCATAAAGACATCAAGTTACAAAATACAAACCTATTCATCCATTTATCCATGTTTCTTGTGGATACTCACAAGCACAGTGGTAGAGGTCCTTTCTTAAATACCGACATGTGCTGCAGCCATTCCATGGTAAATACTGTGTTTCAGAAAACAACTAGTAATTATACCTGTTAGTTATTCTGGGTACATAGAGCAAATTTCAGAGACATTATCCATGTCCCCCTTTTGTGTCCATATTTATTTTAATCCAGAATTATTTAAATGAACATATATTTGTTTTTATAATGCAAATGTTTATCAATTTACAAACAATTGGCATGTTTTCAAAATAACGCCTGTGTAATGAGGAGTATCTATGGAAAGGAGCTGATAGAACAGTATTGTCTTAAAAGTTTGATGTTTTAAGATGTAGGATAACCATGTGACAATATGTCTAATCTATGTGTATCCACATAAGACAGAGACAGATACTTTTGCTCACAAGGTATTTTCTTCTTACTACTGATTCTTGGTTAAATATCTTCTTTTCCTTCTATGTTTGAAATGTTTTCAGTACTTTGAAGTACTGAAGTATTTTTTTCTCTCACACATCACAAAGGTAAAATCACATGATTTTAATCAGCTTATAATAAAATCTACTTGAAGACTATAGCACAATAATTTTATAATTCGTACTGAGTCTTTTTATTTCTTGTATTTTTATGTACTTTTAGAAGACAATTGTGAAATTCAGGTATTTTATTTTGACCTTAAAATTTAAACACTGAACTTCTTATCATCGAATGTTCATGTAGCACTCCAAACTCGCCATGTTTGACATTATTTGTAAGAGAATAAATTGTTGTTCATATTCTTCTTCAGAAATATAGATACATTGATCACAGTTTTCCACATTATAGAAATAGCCAGTCTATTGTTGGTATCCACCCATTTCATCAACCTTAAGTGGTATTTACTTAGTACTTACTGTATATGCCACTGATTATATGTCACAGTGCTAAGTACCTGAGATGAAGTAACTTTAATTAAACAATTGAAGTCAATAATATTATTGGCCTCAAAGAATCTATGTATTATTGACATATGTGTATGCTGTATGCATAGAATCTATGTATTATTGACTCTATGTGTATGCATAGAGTGTGAGCTAGTTTATAGGTCCAAAAGGCTCTGGGTTGGCAGAAGCTTCCACATTTATAAAAACATAGGAAGCAGTGTATCTGGTAAGCACAAGGTCATCTCTACAGGGCATGGAGATCATCTGGCCGCTTCATATTCACAGGTCAAGTGTCATTTCCATATGCTTATTTTATTGATTTATTGCAAATTCAATAACTGTGATCCAAAACACAGTGTATTAAAGTGTTTTTTTAATTTTAAAACACAAAATACATTTGATATTATTGACAATAGTTCATAATTTGTATCCATTAAACACATCCATCTATCCATCCTTGATGTACTATAGAAGATACGCTGCTTCTGCTTAGTCATTTCTTCAAATATTTCAATTTATTCTTCAAATTACTCCATCTGTTTGTCTGAAAGGAATTCCTAACAAATAATTTTAGTTGCTTCCAGAATTTGCAATGCAGAACATCACAGTATATAGCACAATGCATGGATTAAAAACTAACTAGTCAATCGACAAAGAAACAAAACAAAAGTTTCTGATAACAGAAAAGAATAAAACCCCCAGGGATGCTTAAACAAATACTGTCATTAGCTTCCTAAATGTTAAATAGACGAATTTTTGTGAGATTTCATCTAATAACTGCCATTTGGTCCATGTTTTACATTCTAGATGCATAAACTCAGCTAAAATGCACACTTTGGGGATATGTATATATGTTGGCGTACTAGCCTCTATTCCAAGCCTAGTGAAATAGCAAATGTGAGACCAGAACAAACCATAGAGCAAAGTTGCACCCATGATTGGAGCTGTAGAGACCGGAACAGAGGAGTCTGGGTGCTATGCATGAAGGAGGACATGCAGATTGCTTAGCTGCTGGGTCATATCTTACACTTTTCTCTGAGTCTTTTTCTGTCCAAATCTTTCTATACTATATACCTTACTGGGGTTTAAGAATTCTCATGATTTACTTTCTTTAAATGGAAGGAATTTCAGTTTTAACCAGCTTGTGAATACTATGCCATCTTTTTGTTCTCTTCAAGTAAGCCAAGTACTTCAGTTGACCAATGGAAAAAAATGACCTTGGTGTAGCATTTGAAACTCTCCCACTGTAGTGCAGAATTTACATCTTACTTTCTGATTCTTCCATTAGGTGAAGCAACAAAATATGTGATTAGCAGATTAGTGTGGCATAAATGAACCTTTTCTTTAAGGTTAAAGTAGTTCATATTGACTAGTATTTGAAATAGCAACAACATTATGGATGAGCTGGAGTGGGTGAAAAAGTTGGGTGACCTCAGTGACCAGTGTTCAGATACTACATGTCACTTAATACCATGGAGTCAAATGGATTTCTATTGCCTCTAGCCTATTCCATTTCTGTCATGAACACTCTGAGAATAAAGAAAGGTGGAACTGCTTTAAACATTTGGCTACTGATATGTTTGTTCTACTGTTTCTGAATTTGAATTAAAGATTTTAAATCTATGAACCCATTGTTCTTTCTTTATTTATTTTTATTATTATTTTTTATTGGATATTATATTTACATTTCAGATTTTATCCCCTTACCCCATTCCCTTCACCACTCAGGAACCCCCTATCCCATCCCCTCTTCTCCTGCTTCTATGAGGATTTGCCTCCACCTACCCCCCACTCCCACCTCCTCACCCTAGAATTCCCCCACACACACCCGGTGTTCAGCCTTCATGGACCAAGGATCTCCTCTCCCACCTATGTCCTCCCCTACATATACAGCTGGAGTCATGAGTTCCTCCCTATGTGCTCTCAGGCTGGTGGCTTAGAGCCTGGCAAGCTCTGGTTGGTTGGTATTGTTGCTCTCCTCACGAGGCCACAAACACTTTCAGCTTCTTCAGTCTTCTTTCTAACTCCTCCATTGGGAACCCCTTGCTCAGATCAATGGTTAGCTGTGAGTATCTGCCTCTGAATATGTCAGACTCTGGCAGACCTCTAAGGAGACAGCTATATCAGGCTCTTGTCAGCATGTACTTCCTGACATCCACATCAGTGTCTAACTTTGGTGACTGTATATGAGATGGATACCCAGGTGAAATGGTCTCCAGACGGCCCCTCCTTCACTTTCTATCCCACACTTTGTCACCATTTTTGCTCCCTTGAGTATTTTGTTACTCCTTCTAAGTAGGACCAAGGCATCCACACTTCGTCTTCCATCTTCATGGGCTTCATGTGGTCTGTGAGTTGAATCTTGGGTATTTCAAGCTTCTGGGCTAATATCCAATAATGAGTGAGTGAATACCATGTGTGTTCTTTTGTGATTGGGTTACCTCACTCAGGATGATATTTTCTAGTTCCATCCATTTACTTAAGATTCTCAAATTCATTGTTTTTAATAGCTGAGTAATACTCCATTGTGTAAATGTACGGCATTTTTTTTTTTATCCATTCCTCTGTTGAAGAACATTTGGGATCTTTCCAGCTTCTGGTTATTATAAATAAGGCTGTTATGAACATAGTGGAGCATATGTCCTTGCTATATGTTGAAGTATCTTCTGGGTATATGCCCAGGGGTGGTATAGCTGGGTCCTCAGGTAATGCTATGTCCAATTTTCTGAGGAACCGCCAGACTGATTTCCAGAGTTGTTGCACCATCTTGCAATCCCACCTGCATTGAAGGAGTGTTCCTTTTTCTCCACATCCTTGCCAGCCAGCATCTACTATCACCTGAGTTTTTGATCTTAGCCATTCTGACTGGTATGAAGTGGAATCTCAAGGTTGTTTTGATTTGCATTTCCCTGATGACTAAGGATGCTGAACATTTCTTTAGGTGCTTCTTGGCCATTTCCTCAGTTGAGAATTCTTTGTTTAGCTCTGTACCCCATTTTTAATAGGGTTATTTGGTTCTCTGGAGTCTAATTTCTTGAGTTATTTGGATATATTGGATATTAGTCCTCTATCGGATGTAGGATTGGTAATGATATTTTCCCAATCTGTTGGTTGCCGTTTTGTCCTATTGACAGTGTCGTTTGCCTTATAGAAACTTTGCAATTTTATGAGGTCCCATTTGTCAATTCTTGATCTTAGAGCATAAGCCATTGGTGTTCTATTCAGGAACTTTGCCCCTGTGCCCAAGTGTTCAAGGGTCTTCCCCACCTTCTCTTCTATTAGTTTCAGTGTACCTGGTTTTATGTAAAGGTCCTTTAACCACTTGGACTGGAGCTTTGTACAAGAGGATAAGAATGGATTGATTTGCATTTTCTACATGCTGACCTCCAGTTGAACCAACACCATTTGTTGAAAATGCTGTCCTTTTCCCACTGGATGGCTTTAGCTCCTTTGTCAAAGATCAAGTGACCATAGGCATGTAGAACTCAATGTTCTATCATTGAGAATTCTTTCCCTGATGGGATTCTTGAATGAAGTATCCTATTGTACAAGTAAAAACTATGATATATGTTAGAAGTAACTCCTAAGGATAAAGTATATATACAACTTATATTTTAAAAAGTGTTATTACAGCGGAAAAGCTATCTCTGTTGATTCAGGGTTACCTGCATGTAAGAGTAAAGACCTGAGTCTGAGTCCTCGGCACTCATATAAATGAAGATGGGCACAGCAGACCACCTGTGATTCTAGAAGTCAATAGATGTGAAGAGAGGATTTGGCTTGCTGGATTAACCAAATCCATGCATTTTGGATCCAGTAAAAGAGCCTGTGTCAATACATAAAAGGGTAAAAGCAAATTGAGAAAGACATACATAAAGTCTGGTTCTCTCTCTCTCTCTCTCTCTCTCTCTCTCTCTCTCTCTCACACACACACACACACCATATGTACACATACATGCAAGCACACACATATACACATATACACACCACATACATTACACATACACAAACATGTCCCTCTATCCACATATATGCCCACACACGTAGAACAATGTGAATACGCATACACATGTATACACACCATATATTAATACATATGACATTAAAATCATGCTTTGTAAGTAGAGTTTGGCCTGCAGTGCTTTGTTATTATTACTATCATCATCATCATCATCATCATCATCATCATCATCATCATCATCATCATCATCAATTTAATTGTACTCTGAACACTGATGGAGGCAGATTAGTTAGATCCATCATTAAAATTCTAGGATGCCTAAAGTGTCTCTGACTTTGCTTCTAGATGACCATTTTTAGTAATGTTTTGGCAAGCCAAAGCAAAATGGAAAATGAAAGAAAAATTCTATTACTGAAAGACATAAAACTGGGGGAAAAAGAAACCAGGAAGTCACTAAATATAATGTATTCCTTTAATTAAATGTTATATTTGCAAATTGGGGATATTGTTACATCTTTCTTTAATTTTTCCTTGCTGGAATAGTGTGAATTCTAGAACAGAATAGAATAGAGTAGAATTGAAAAGATTCAGTTTTCAAGTCTGTGAAGAGGCTAAAGAGACAGAATTCTGGTATTAAATGCATAAAAATTGTTTATGTTGATACAATTTTAAACTAAGAGACAATAAAACAGTTAAAAGAAAGTTGTAATTGTTCTCTACATTCACTCTGAGCTTCAAAAAAAAAGTTTATTATAGATCATTTTGGATAAAGAATTGTTGCTGTAAATGGAGTTACTGGTATTCAGCAATGTGTAGAGATGACCTATGAGCTTTCCCTAACCATTTTACTCTAAATCCTAGAAACACAGTTAGTCTTAGAAAAAGGTTTATGCCTGAACACTGTCTGATACAAGTCTCTGAACTTACCACTTAGCTCATCAGTTTCCACATCCTGGGTAACAGAGGCTCTTAGACATGAAAGATGTGATCCCCTCTTTCTTGCTTGTTCGCTACATTATAGTTATCTCTGGTTTCTGGTAGTCATTTCTTGGTATTGAATGTTACCCTCACTATTCCATTGCTCTAGTTTGTCAGTTCTTTAAAATTAAATAGTTGTTATCTGTGAGATCGCATGTATTTCTTTTAGTATGCATAAATATTTTTCACTATATTTATAATATTTGTTTAACATTCATATTAAAAAATATATAATCTTTTAAATTTAGTATTACTGGGTATTTAAATAATTTTAAATTCATGCTATAACAAATTATTCTGCTATAGATAATGTAGAAAACTCACTAATTAGTATGATTATCAAGTGTACCAATAATATTATTCTATGCATAAACCCTCAGATTTTGAGTCTGTTGAAATGGTCTTTGAAAAGTGTGATCTTGCTGCTGCCTTGCCTTGGATCAATGTTACTTGTGTCAGGCTAACTGCTTTGTGAAAATAACCCACTTTTGGTGTTAACACTGGAAATGTTCTCATCTTGCTCTCATAGTCTCCTGGGGCTGCCACGGGTCAGTGGTTCTCCCATGTGGCTTTGATTGAAGAAACAAACTCAAGATCCACGCTCCTTCACAGGGTTCCAATGCTCACAGAGTCTGTGAAAATGCCTTAAAATAATGCAGGCTAAATCGTTTCTGCACCTGAAACAAGGGGCTTCACTTTAGCCCACACTGTAAGTCCTAAGTTGTTTTTAGATCTATGTGTTATTGTGACCATATTATCCATCCTCAGGTGGGTTTCTGTGTCCAAGTATGTGTTCATCTGTGTCCTGTGTCGTGGGAATGCTAATAAGGGCAAGCAACGGTTTCCTCTGTGCTCACAGGGAATAAGGACTGTTTTGGCCAGTTCATGTCCAAAGATCATTTTTCTTAACTTTACTGAGATGTTCATGGATGCCAAGTCAGTATTAATTCATGCCTGCTGTCACAGCATAATTATTCAGAGTACCCTGTCCGGATATTGTGTCTTGGCTTACATGATAAATTATATGGTCTTTGCAACTATGACTCAACACCATCCTAAAATATATAAACTTTCCTCTGTCTTGGTTGGGGTGCCTTCCTGCTTCCTACACCTCTCTGATATCCACATTGACATCCTTTGGCCAGGTGGATTTATCTAACATAGAAGACAAAACATTACCCAGAATGCAGAGGATGGTACTAAATACCCCTTTCTTGAGAGTAGGAACTGAAAGGAGATAGGTTTAGTTTGACATCAAAGAGACATTTTTTTTTTTTTTTTACAATTGATATGAATCAAAACCCTGAAACATGCTACTTTATAAAACAGTAATGTTTCCATCCTTGTTCATATGCAGGTGGAATTGGAAGGATGAAACATGTATGTTTTGAATCTCTCTCAGTCCTATAATTCTATGAATTGTAAATGTCTTGGTTCACACTTGGAATGAGGCCAACTGGGCCTTTTCTGGGACCCACCCATTACTGGAAAATGTGCTTATTGGTGACAGCTGCTCTGTGACTGGTTCTTCAGATGAAGGACTCAACCACAGCTTTCTAAAATAGATTAATGCTGGGGACATTTTCCATGTTTCAAAAGTGGAATTTCCTCTCTTTGCCTTAGGGAATTGCTGCTGAAGAATTTAATACTTTTCAACAGAACTGAAAAAAGCATGGCTTTCCTTAGAGGCATTATGTCCAAGTGCACCATATACTCAACAGTTCTGGTCATGCTTTCTATAAGGGAAAGGAAATAACTCTGATTAGTTTCAATCCAAAGATGCATTGAGTGATTCTGGCTCTGTTCTCTCTCTGATTCTCAACCCCAATGGCTTACCTTGTCTCTCATATCCCATAAAATATTAAGACATATACAGAGGGTCAAGGAGAGAGAGGGAGAGAGACGGAGAGAGAGAGAGAGAGAGAGAGAGAGAGAGAGAGAGAGAGAGAGAGACAGAGACAGAGACAGAGAGACAGAGAGAGAGACAGAGAGAGAGACAGAGACAGACAGACAGAGAGACAGACAGAGAGACAGGTAGACAGACAGAGACAGAGAGATAGATTATCTTAGAGAGAAAGTGATATAACTTTGCTTTCAAACTATGAAATATGATAGTAATATGTATATTATGGATCATATTATAGAAGACTAAAATAATGTCCCACAAACCCCTATCAGCAGCTAAAATGGAAAAGTGAATAGGAAATACACTTGGGTTGCTGTTTTAACTGAGCAGAAGAAAGAATTATTTAGTTATTTAAGTAGCATATTTACGACATTGAAATGTGTAGGCTAACTCATTTAATTGCTTTCTCTTTCAGTTTTCCTCCACTTCCATTCCTTTTTCTCCAGAAGCATACACCAAACCAAATCCCACAAACTGCAGCTTCCTGTGAAGCTCTTAGTGGAATTGTGGAGCACAGGCTGCAGTTCCAAGGGCTACACCAATCCACATCACCCCATTTCCCTCTTCCTCCCATCTCCTCTCTCTACCACTGTCTTCCCCTTTCTGCTGCTCACCTCATGGCAAGCCCAGTTTCATTACTTTGAAGGGTGAACAGTTTATAATCTGTTCATTATTATTGTTTCTACTAAAAAAAAAATTGTTGTCTAGGGGCATCATGTCATCTGTTAGGACTGTGTTTAAGGTACTTTCCCACTAGTTATAAACACCCTGAATGCAATAGACCTGTATGCAGTTTTCTTCATGCTCTTTGTGTTTTAGGTTTGTTGAATTTGGGAGATTTATAGTTTTTATTCAATTAATTTTTCCTTTTTTCTTTAAAAATATTTATCTTTATTAGTGTGTGAGTGTTTTACTACATGTATGTATGTGCACCATGTGTCTGTAGTGCTCAAAGGAACCAGAAGAGGGTACCCTCAGATGCCCTGAAACTGAAATTTTCCAATTCTTTCCAAAAGCAGTAAGTACTCTTCTCTAATTAATTAATCCATGAATTAGTCAATTTTACATCCTGATGGCAACTTTCCCTCACTCCTTTTCTCCCAGTTCCTCCCTTTGGCTCCCCACTCCATTCATACCTCCCCCCTTTCTCCTCAGAAAAGAGGAGGCCTCCCATGAATCTCAACTTGCCTTGGCACATCAAGTTGCAGTAATACTAGCTGCATTTTTTTCTATTAAGGCTACACAAGGCAGGCAAGTTACTGTAAAGGGATCCAAAAGCAGGCAACAGAACCAAAGACAGCCCTTGCTGTTGGGAGGCATCCTATATCAAGACTGAGCTGCACAATTGTTACATCTGTGCTGAGGGCATACATTCATCCCATATATGTTCTCTGATTGGAAGGTCAGTCTCTGTGAGACTTTGTGGGCCTAGGTTATTTGATTGTGTGGGTTTTCTTGTGGTGTCCTTGACCCTTCTGGCTCCTTCAGTCCTTCTCTCCCTTCCCCCTTCAACAGGATTCCCTAAGCTTCATCTGACATTTGGCTGTGGCTCTGCACCTATTTTCATTAAATGCTGGGTGAAGCCTTTCTGATGACAGTTATTCTAGGTGCCTGTCTATAAATACAGCAAAATATCAGTAATAATGCCAGGAGTGGGTTCCCTCTCATGGCATGGGTCTCAATTTGGGCCAGTCATTCTTTGGTCACTCTCAATTTCTGCTCCATCTTTATCCATGCACATCTTGTATGAAGGGCACATTGTGAGTCAAGGGTTTTAGGGCTCATTTTGTATCTCCATCCCTCCATTAGAAGCTATGCCTGGTTACAGGAAATGGCCACTTCAGGTTTCATTTCCTCCACTGCCAGGAGTATGAACTAGGGTCACCCTCATGGATTCCTGGTAGTTTCCATTGTCCTAGGTTTCTAGCTTATCCCAGAGATGCACCCCCTACTCCAGTTGTCTCTCCTGATACTCTCTCAATCTGTTCTCCCCCTGCTTTATTCCACGTTTCCATTTCTACCCGTTCTCTACCCTGCTCCCTGTTCCATCCAACACTCCCCCCATGTCTATTCTATTTCCCCTTCTGAGTGACATTCAATCATCCTCCTCTGGGCCCTCCTTTTTACTTAGTTTTTTTGGGTCTATGGATTGTCGCATGGTAACACTGTACTTTATGGCTAATATTCACTTCTAAGTGAGTACATACCATGTTTATCTTTCTTGGTCTGGGTTACACTTCATTCAGGATCATCTTTTCTAGTTCCATCTATTTGCCTGGAAATTTCATGATGTCAATATTTTAATAACTAAGTAGTACTCCATTGTAATAGAAGAAAAATGAAGAATGGCCTTGAACTCATTTGTACAGGAGAAATATTCCTGAACAGTATACCAATAGCTCATGGACTAAGATTAACAATTAATAAGTGGGACTTCATGAAACTGAACATTTTCTGCAAGGCAAGCTCACTGTCAAAAGGATAAAATGGCAGCCTACAGAATGGAAAAAGATCTTCTCGAATCCTACAACTGGCAAAGGGCTGATATCCAAAATATATAAAGAACTCAAAAAACTAGACAGCAATAAACCAACTAGCCAATTAAAATGGGGTAGAGAACTAAACAGAGAATTCTCAATAGACCAATTTCTAATGTCCAAGAATCACTTAAAAAATTGTTCAATGTCCTTAGTTATCAAATAAATGCAATTCAAAATGGCTAGAAATTCCATCTTACACCCAAATGGCTAAAAGCAAAAACTCAAATGACAGCTCATGCTGGCGAGGATATGGAGCAAGGGTAATATGTCTCCATTGCTCGTGGGAGTGCAAACTTGTACAACCACTTTGGAAATCAATTTGGCAGTTTCACGAAAAATTGAAAATAGTTCTACCTCAAGACCCAGCTATACCACTCCTGAGCATAGATTTCCAACATACACAAGGACACTTGCTAAGTATGATCATAGCAACTTTATTTATAATAGCCATAAACTGGAAGCAACATAGATGTCCCTCAATTGAAGGATGGATAAAGAAACTGGGGTACATTTACACAATGGACTATTACCCAGAAGTAAGTACTCTTAATCCCTGAGTCATTTCCCCAGCCCTTCTTCCTCTCCTTTAATTACTTCAATTAAAAGTAGATAGAACCACATGAAGTTATTGAACACTTCTTTCTCTGCTGCTATAACTTGTAGAGTTGCAATTGTTATGACTTGAAAGACACTCACATTTTCCTACAAAATCTAACATGCCAGCAGTACCATACAGTACAACTTTTTATTATTTTTACACTGTAGTTTGCATCTTAATTTTTATCTGAATTCTCTACAATCCTCCTTCTATCTTTTTAAGCACTTAAAACAAAATTAGAATGATTTTTAAATGGCTCACCTTTTGGTTCTAGCATTTATATATCTGAGTTAGTTTGGACTGACTGCTTTTTCTCATGGTAAATTTTAATCTATTGAGAGCTACATGAATTTTATTCCCATGTTTTAATTTTGTTTTGTTTTGTTTGTTTTTTGCTTTATTCTAGGACATGGTTACTGGGAAACAGTTTGATCATTTGGAACTTGCTTTTAAGATCAATTAAGGGAGACCAAGCAAGCTTTTACTCTAGGGTTTGTAGATTTCTGCTTTGAAGTGAAGTGGTTTTGTGATCCCTGCCCAGAAGCTGTGAGGTTCTTCATTTCAGGTAGGGGGTCATAGGATCACCAGCTGTGTGTGAACTTCAATTCTCTTCAGAATTTTTTCTAAAGTTTTGAGTAATTTTCTAATATGAATACTCTGATCTCGACTTAGCTAAACGTTTGGAAGGAACCCTAAGCTTATTTCTAGAATTCCTTTCTGTTGATAAAAAGTGTCTTTTAAATATGTTATCCTATAAACATTTTCATGGTCCCCATAGACTCTATTTTATCTCTTTAAGTCAGAAAGAAGTGAGTGTCCACTCTTGCTTTGGGTTCTCCTCAATACCACACAACATGAGAAATACGTCATCTTATATATTTAAAGTGAAGCAGAGCAGGACAAGCCTACACATCTTATATAAGGAAGCCACAACACAATCACGTACCCCATCATTTTGGTTTCTTTCTCCAATATCACTTACCTTTATTTCTTAGATTCAGAATCATCCTTGTGAATGATCACTTTACATATTTTTCAATTTATTTCTTGTTTCACATTATCAAGCAAACATAAATCCACAGCATCTTTTTTCCATTATTCCTTTTTCTCTAATTATTAACTATATGTGTATGTATTTGTGCCTGTGTGTGGATGTGTACTTATGTGAAGAAGGCATTGGATCCCTTGTAGCTGGAATTACAGGTGGTTGTGAACCATCCAACATGGGTCTTGGAAGCAAACTTGGGTCCTCTAGAAGAGCAATACATGCTCTTCTCCACCAAACAACCTCTCTAATTCTGAGAGCAGAATTGCTTATCTTGACCTTTTTCTTCTCCCTCGACTACCCACTCAGCATTCAAACTTGAATGTCTAACAGACATTCTAAAGGCATCATGCGCACAGATGAATTCTTTCTTCCTTACAAATACAGTTATTCAAGCCAAAAAAAATTAGTCATTCTCCTTCATTTCACAGACTATGCATCACCAAATACTCTTAATTCCACCTTCCAATATATTCCAAATTCAATGATATTGCTTTGTTCTGGGGTGAAAGCATATTACCGCAAAAGCCCAAAGCAGGACCTGACAGGAATGAAAGAAGTCATACACGGTGTGATAAATGAGGAGAGAATTTAAGGAGATTAATTTAAAAGGCAAAGATAAGAGTAAGAAAACAAAAATAGAAGCAATCTATAATCCAGAGCTAGTAATGACAGGAAGTGATTTCTATCCTAAAACATTATAGGGCAAAGAGAGGAAGAAGAAAAGTTCAGGAACGTAAACAGCTAGCCGTGGCCTTTAAAAGAGAGATGCAGCCAAACATGGCTGCCAGGAAGCCAGAGAATTAAATACACTGACCTCACTTCTCAATTCAGTTTCATGCTGATAGCTCTATGAGCTGAGACCAGCTGAAAGCTAACATCTGAAGAAACTCTCCAACACAAAGCATAAAAGACAGCTTCTAGATACCCATTTGAAGTCTGCTAGGGGATGAGTCTGCAAAAGCAAAGAGATGATACTGAGCCCAGCCCCCAGTGGTCTCCTCATTCTATTCAAGCCCACTACAGACTATTCCTTGTATCCAGAAGGACACATTGAAAATACAAATCTATTTATGTCCTCCCAGGGCTTAAAATGCTGAAATGGCTTTTCCTGACACTCAGAATAAATAAAATGTAAAATCATTACCGAGATCTAAAGTTTTTCCATGAGCTCATCCTTGGCGATTTTTCCAGAGCAATCTCTAATTACTTGCCGCATCTCCTATTCTGCTGCTCCTGGGATGGCCCTTGCTGCTGTTGCTCAGCTCTCCAAATTCCCTCCCACTTTGCACTTGTTCCCTCTGCTGACAGTTCTTCCACATACCCTCAGCTTCATCTTTGAGAAGTCTCCTCGTCTGCTCACTTACTGTGTTGGTTGGTTGGTTTTACGTCAAATAAACACAAGTTAGAGCCATTTTGGAAGAGCTTAACTGAGCTAATGTCCTCACTATCTTGGCCTGTGGGAGAGCCTGTGGAGCATTTTCTTGACTAATAACTGATGGAGGGAAAGCCCAGTCTCCTGTAGGTAGAGCTACTCCTGTGCTGCTGGTCCTGGTTTGTGTGAGAAAGCAAGCCGAGCAAGCCCCACTCCTCCACCAAGGATTCTGTGTTAACTCCTGCTTTCCAATTCCTGCATTGAGCTCTTGCCCTGCCTTCCCTCAGTGTTGCAGTGAACCTAAGAGTTGTAAAATATAATAAACCCTTTCCTCTCCAAGTTGCTTTTAGACAAGGTGTTTTATCACAGTAATAAAAACCCAAGATTCCTACAAGTTGTAGCTGTATTATTCTGTCTGTTTACTTTCTTCTATTTTATAGTCCATCATGGTGATTCATATCTCTTGCTTATTACCTCCCTTCCTCAGTTAACTATAAACTCCCTTGAAGGGCAGTGCTTTGTTTTTAAGAGTTTCTGTGTCCTTAGGTATAGAACAGATAACATCGTATTATATAAACACCTGTAAACTGAACACATAGGGGTGTGACAGATGAGGCTTTTGCTATTTTCCTATCATGCGAGATTTTTCCTAACCTTGCTTCCAGTTTCATCTTATTGTATAACGCTGTGGGTTTGGTTGTTGTTTTATGTCCCAAAATATTAATACACAGTATATTTGTTCACACTGGTTGTTTCAACAAAGTTATTCATTCTATGTGCTTTAAATAGAAAACCTAAGTTCTCACCATACTGGAGTTCACAGTGTACTGGTCACTGGCCACAGAGCAGCCCATGTATGCTCTTTGGTTGGTAGCTTAATCCCTAGGAGCTCTGAGGGGTCTGACTAGTTGATACTGTCATTTTTCCTATGGGTTGCAATCCCCTTTAGCTCCTTCAGTCCCTCCCCTAACATAGGGGTCCCCAGGCTCGGTCCAATAGTTGGTTCTCAGAATCTGCTTCTATCTCAGTCAGGTGCTGGCAGAACCTCTCAGAGAACTACTATGCCAGGCTCTTGTCTGTAAGCATATCTTGGCATCAGCAATAATGCCAGGGTTTGGTGTCTGCGCATGAGATAGATGTTCTTGTCACATAGACTTTCTGCTATCATAGACTGTAATCTGCGATTGTGAGTTAAAACGAACCTTTTATCCTCTAAGTTACTTGCTGTTGGGCATTTTATTACAGCATCAAAAGCGAAACTAGGGCAGCAGGATTGGATCCTTCTGAGAATTGTCAGGAGGATGTCTCTGTGCCTCTCCCTGATCAGATCGTATGGTAGTTTTCTGGAAATCTTTGGTTGTTCCTGCTTCATGTTATATTACATTCTGGTTATATGACTCTTCTTTCAAATTTCCTTTTGTTGCAAGCATGCAGCCATATTCAGCCAGACACGCTACATCCATAGAAGTTCATTGTGAGTTAACTGACTGTACTAAGTATTTGAAGTATTCAAGGTGAGAATATCAACACATGAATTTGACGAATCACAATTCAATTCATAAAAGTTTGCGATGTTGCAATATTGTGATATTGTCATAAGACTCAAATAGATAAGAATCTAGAAGAAAGAAAAATCAACATTTTAAGTATTTTAGCTATTTTTGAAGTATTTAAATGTTGTTTGAAAAGTCAAAACAAAATAATTTCTATATCTTCACTCATACACTTAATTGACACTATATTACATTTAAAAGTGTCCTGTCCCAGCACTTCTCTCTTTCCTTCTTTACCCCTCTGTCTTGGTTCCCCTCCCTTCTTCTTACCAGCTCACCCTGTTACTACCATTCCTTTGTAGTTATGTGAGAATATGCTGTACTCATGATATTCTATTTAGCCCTAAATTAAAGAATTCTACACTGTATAAATCTCCAAACTAAGCTGTAAAAACCAGTCAGATACACTTTACACTCAAATCAGTTCTAACGTAATAACTTTTAGTTAACAAAACACAGTTTCTCTACGCTTTCAGCAATGTCTCTTTTTCTTTTGGGGGTCAAGCAGAATTCAGAATCACAGGTTACCTTCAGTTGCCATGCGTCATTGGCCTCTCTGAATCTGCAGTTTTCTTCACTTCGAGGCCCTGACAGCTTCATTCTGTGAGCTGTCCTTCAGTTGATCTTTTTGATCACTGTCCTCACTGCCTCACACTGAGCATCCTTGAGGGAACAGCACAGAGGTGCTGCTATGCTCTTCCAGAGGACTCCATGTCAACTGATGATGATGGTTTTCTGTCATCTCAATGCTGGGGATGTTCACCATAATCATTGGTACAGGGGGGTTTCTGTAGTTCCCATGGTAACTGAAAAATATTTCAGAAAAAGCATCTGAGACTATTTTCATGTCTTAGACTTCATAAAACCTGCACCTAAGCATCTGTTACTGTGACCACTTGCCTCAGGTGCCAAGTGGCAGCTTTCTTATTTCTGTTACTTTAACTATAATTCATAGTAAGCAGCTTAATTTAGAACAAAGCTCATGTCCTATCTCTCTGTTCTTTAAATACCACAGTGTACTCCATAATTCCTAATCATGTTGAGAAATCTAGTCTTTTCCCATAATTATTTATTTTGGTATCTCGATTTCCCAGGTTTCTCCAGTGGTTGATTCTTGATGGTCCCCAATTCTCTTCTGACATGCTTCTTTATCTGAAGTTATTTGCATGAAAAATTATTGGCATGAATGAGCACACATGCACACACATACACACATGCATGTGTGCACACACACAAATGCAGATACACACATGTATACACACACACATTTACTTTACAGAACTTGTCTTGCACTTCTCTTTTGTGGACAAGAGAAAGAATTGTTTTTTTGACTCAGGAAGACAACTAGCTGGTCTGCTTCTGTGGAGAGACAATATCCTGAGCCATCCTAGAGGAGCCACTGCACTCAGAGCAGGTAAAAACCCTCTCCCACTACCCTATGCCCTAGAGTTCACCTGAAAGCTGGGTGTGTGTGTGCTCAGGACCCATCAGCCACCCAAACCCAGCCCCTCCAGAATACCAGTTCCCATCTACCCCACACCTTGTCCTTTTGACTGGGGCAGACACCTAGCTGGTCTGCTCCTGTGGAGACACCATATCCTGAGTCATTCTAGAGGAGCCATTGTACACAAAGCAGCAGGATTTCAGGATCTCAGAGGCAGCCTGAGTCTCAGGAGTTCTTCCACCCAGGAGCTTGGGATTCACAGGATCACAGAGACATCTGGACTCTGAGGAGTTCTGACAAAAGCAAGATAACTGAAAAGACAGACTTTAGTCAGACACAGTGAGTGCAGGTAACACTAGAGTTAACCAGATGGTGAAAGGCAAGCACAAGAACATAAGCAACAGAAACCAAAGTTACTAGACATCATCAGAACCCAGGTTTCCCACCATAGCAAGCATTGGACACCCCATCACACTGGAAAAGCAGGATTCAGAATTAAAATTACTTCTCATGATGATGATAGAGGACTTTAAGAAGGACATAAGTAACTCCCTTAAAGAAGTACAGGAGAACACAGATAAACAGGTAGAAGCAAGTAAAGAGGAAACACAAAAATCCCTTAAAGAATTGTAAGGAAACACAACCAAACAGGTGAAGGAATTAAACAAAACATCCAGGATCTAAAAAATGGAAATAGAAACAATAAAGAAATCTCAAAGGGAGACTACCCTGGAGATAGAAAACCTAGTAAAGAGATCACAAGTCATAGATGCAAGCATCACCAACAAAATACAAAAGATAGAAAAGAGAATCTCATGTGCAGAAGATACCATGGAAAACATTGACACAACTGTCAAAGAAAATGCAAAATGCAAAAAACTCCTAACCCAAAACATCCAGGAAATCCAGGACACAATAAGAAGACCAACCCTAAGGATAATAGGTATAGATGAGAGTGAAGATTCCCAACTTAAAGGTCCAGTAAATATCTTCAACAAAATTATAGAGGAAAACTTCCCAAACCTAAAGAACGAGATGTCCATAAACATACGAGAAGCCTACAGAACTCCAAATAGACTAGACCAGGAAAGAAATACCTCCTGTCACATAATAATCAAAACATCAAATGCACAAAACAAAACAAAACAAAAAATACTAAAAGCAGTAAGGGAAAAAGGTCAAGTAACATATAAAGCCAGACCTATAAGAATTATACCAGACTTCTCACCAGAGATTATAAAAGCCAGAAGATCCTGGACTGATATCATACAAACCCCAAGAGAACACAAATGCCGGCCCAGACTACTATACCCAGCAAAACTTTCAATCACTATAGATGGAGAAACCAAGACATTCCATGACAAAACCAAATTTGCACAATATCTTCCCACAAACCCAGCACTTCAAAAAATAATTGATGGGAAATGCCAATACAAGGAAAGAAACTACAACCTAGAAAAAGCAAGGAAGTAATCTTCCAACAACCCCAAAAGAAGATAACTATACAAACCTAATTCCACCTCCAATAACAAAAATAACAGGAAGCCAAAATCACTTTTCCTTAATATCTCTTAACATCAGTGGACTCAATTCTCCAATAAAAAGACATAGACTATCAGACTGGATACACAAACAGGACCCAGAATTTTGCTGCATACAGGAAACGCACCTCAGTGACAAAGACAGACACTACCTCAGAGTAAAAGGATGGAAAACAATCTTCCAAGCAAATGGTACCAAGAAACAAGCTGGAGGATGGAAAACAATCTTCCAAGAAAATGGTACCAAGAAAAAAGCTGGAGTAGCCATTCTAATATCAAATAAAATCGACTTTCAACAAAAGGATCAAAAAAGATAAGGACGGACACTTCATACTCATCAAAGGAAAAATCAACCAAGATAAACTCTCAATTCTGAACATTTATGCTCCAAATGCAAGGGTACCCACATGTATAAAAGAAACTTTACTAAAGCTTAAAACACACATTGCACCTCACACAATAATAGTGGGGGTTTTCAACACCCCACTCTCAGCAATGGACAGTTCATGGAAACAGAGACTAAAAAGAGACACATTGAAATTAACAGAAGTTATGAACCAAATGTATTTAACAGATATCTATAGAACATTTTATCCTAAAGCAAAAGAATGTACTTTTTTCTCAGTACCTCATGGTACCCTCTTCAAAATAGACCATATAATAGGTCACTAAACAGTCCTCAACAGATACAAAAAAAAAATTAGTATAATCTCTTGCATCCTATCAGATCACCAGGGACTAAGGCTGGTTTTTAATAATGACAAAACCAATGAAAAATCCACATGTACGTGGAAACTGAACAATGCTCTACTCAATGATAACTTGGTCAGAGAAAAAAATAAAGAAAGAAATTAAAGACTTTTTATACTTTAATGAAATTGGGACAAGTCATACCAAAGCTTGTGGGACTCCATGAAAGCAGTGCTAAGAGGGAAACTCATAGCTCTAGGTGCCTATAAAAAGAAACAGGAGAGAGGATAAATTAACAACTTGACAGCACACCTGAAAGCTCTAGAACAAAAAGAAGCAAATACACCCAAGAGGAGTAGACAGCAGGAGATAATCAAAGTCAGTGCTGAAATCAATCAAGCAGAAACAGAAAGAGCTGTACAAAGAATCAACAAAACCAGGAGCTGGTTCTTTGAGAAAATCAACAAGATAGATAAACCCTTAGCCAGATTAGCCAGAGGGCCCAGAGACAGTATCAATTAATAAAATCATAACTGAAGAGACATAACAACAGAAACTGAGGAAATTAAAAAAATCATCAGCTCCTACTACAAAGGCCTATACTCAACAAAACTGGAATTTCTGGATGAAATGGACAATTTTCTAGACAGATACCAGGTTCCAAAGTTAAATCAGGAGCAAATAAACCATCTAAACAGTCCCATAACTCTTAAAGAAATAGCAGCAGTCATTAAAAGTTTCCCCACCAAAAAAAGCCCAGGACCAGATGGTTTTAGTACAGAATTCTATCAGACCTATTAGGGAAGACCTAATACCAATGCTCTTCAAACTATTCCACAGAATAGAAACAGAAGGAACACTACCCAATTCATTCTATGAAGCTACAATCACACTCATACCTAAACCTTACAAAGACCCAACAAAGAAAGAGAACTTCAGACCAATCTCCCTTACGAATATTGATTCAAAAATATTCAATAAAATTCTAGCAAACTGAATCCAAGAACACATCAAAATAATCATCCATCATGATCAAGTGGGCTCTACCCCAGGAATGCAGGGATGGTTCAATATTTATAAATCCATCAATGTAATCCAATATATAAACAAAGTCAAAGAAAAAAACTACATGATCATCTCACTAGATGCTGAGAAAGCATTTGACAAAATTCAACATCCTTTCATGGTAAAAGTCTTGGAAAGATCAGGAATTCAAGGCCCATACCTAAACATAGTTAAAGCAATATACAGCAAACCAGTAGCTAACGTCAAACTAAATGGAGAAAAACTTGAAGCAATCCCACTGAAATCAGGAACTAGAGAAGGCTGCCCACTCTCTTTCTACCTATTCAATATAGTACTGGAAGTCTTAGCCAGAGCAATTAGACAACAAAAAGAAGTCAAAGGGATACAAATAGAAAAGGAGGAAGTCAAAATTTTACTATTTTCACATGATATAATAGTATACTTAAGTGACCCCAAAACTTTCACCAGAGAGCTCCTAAACCTGATTTAAAAAAAGAACTTCAGCAAAGTGGCTGGTTATAAAATCAACTCAAACAAATCAGTAGCCTTCCTCTACATGAAAGATAAACAGGCTGAAAAAGAAATTAGGGCAATGATACGCTTCACAATAGTCACAGATAATATAAAATACCTTTGTGTGCATCTAACCACCAAGTGAAAGATCTGTATGACAAGAACTTCAAGTCTCTGAAGAAAGAAATTGAAGAAGATCACAGAAGATGGAAAGATCTCCAATGCTCATGGACTGGCAGGATTAATATAGTAAAAATGGCCATCTTGCCAAAAGCAATCTACAGATTCAATGCAATCCCCATTAAAATCCCAACTCAGTTCTTCACAGAGATAGAAAGAGAAATTCTCAAATTTATTTGAAATAACAAAAAAACCCACGATAGCAAAAACTATGCTCAAAAATAAAAGAACTTCTGGGGGAATCACCATCCCTGACCCCAAGCTGTACTGCAGAGCAATAGTGATAAAAACTGCATGGTATTGGTACAGAGACAGGCAGGAAGATCAATGGAATAGAATTGAGGACCCAGAAATGAACCCATACACCTATGGTCACTTGATCTTTGACAAAGGAGCTAAAGCCATCCAGTGGAAAAAGGACAGCATTTTCAACAAATGGTACTGGTTCAACTGGAGGTCAGCATGTAGAAAATGCAAATCAATTCATTCTTATCCCATTGTACAAAGCTCAAGTCCAAGTGGATAAAAGACTTTCACATAAAACCAGATACACTGAAACTAATAGAAGAGAAGGTGGGGAAGAACTTCAAACACTTGGGCACAGGGGCAAAGTTCCTGAACAGAACACCAATGGCTTATGCTCTAAGATCAAGAATTGACAAATGGGACTTCATAAAACTGAAAAGTTTCTGTAAAGCAAAGGACACTGTCAATAGGACAAAATGGCAGCCAACAGATTGGGAAAAGATCTTTACCAATCCTAGATCCAATAGAGGGCTCATATCCAATATATCTAAAGAACTCAAGATATTAGACTCCAGACAACCAAATAACCCTATTAAAAATGGGGTACAGAGCTAAACAAAGAATTCTCAACTGAGGAAACTCGAATAGCCAAGAAGCACCTAAAGAAATGTTCAGCATCCTTAGTCATCAGGGAAATGCAATTAAAACAACCTTGAGATTCCACCTCACACCAGTCAGAATGGCTAAGATAAAAAAACTCAGATGTTAGTAGATGTTGGCAAGGATGTGGAGAAAAAGGAACATTGTTGATGGGATTGCAAGATGGTACAACCACTCTGGAAATCAGTTTGGCGGTTGCTCAGAAAATTGGGCATAGCATTACCCGAGGATCTAGCTATACCACTCCTGGGCATATATCCAGAAGATGCTCCAACATAACAAGGACATATGCTTCACTATGTTCATAGCAGCCTTATTTATAATAGCCAGAAGCTGGAAAGATCCCAGATGTCCTTCAACAGAGGAACATATACAGAAAATGTGGTACATTTACACAATGGAGTATTACTCAGCTATTAAAAACAATAAATTCGAGAAATTCTTAGGTAAGTGGATGGAACTAGAAAATATCATCCTGAGTGAGGTAACCCAATTACAAAAGAACACACATGGTATTCACTCACTCATTACTGAATATTAACCCAGAAGCTTGAAATACCCAAGATTCAACTCACAGACCACACGAAGCCCATGAAGATGGAAGACCAAGTGTGGGTGCTTTGCTCCTTCTTAGAAGGAGTAACAAAATACTCAAGGGAGCAAATGTGGAGACAAAATATGGGACAGAAAGTGAAGGAGGGGCTATCTGGAGACCATTTCACCTGGGTGTCCATCCCATGTGCAGTCACCAAAGGTAGACGCTGATGTGCATGTCAGGAAGTGCATGCTGACAAGAGCCTGATATAGCTGTCTCCTTGGAGGTCTTCCAGAGTCTGACATATTTAGAGGCAGATGCTCACAGTCAACCATTGAACTGATGAAGGGGTTCCCAATCAAGGAGTTAGAGTGAAGACTGAAGGAGCTGAAAGGGTTTGCAGCCCCATGAAGAGAGCAACAATACCAACCAACCAGAGCTCCCAGAGTCCAAACTACCAGCCTGGGAGCACTTTAGGGAGAGACCCATGGCTCCAGCTGTATATGTAAGGGGGGCACATCTTCACTGAAGCAGGAGAAGGGGGATGGAATAGGGGGTTCCTGGGCTGGGAGGGGTGAACAGTGAAAGGGCATAACATCTGAAATGTAAATAAAATATCCAATAAAAAAGAAAAAGAGAAAAAAATATAATATAAATACCTCATAGAAGAGAGAGAGAAAGAGAGAGAGAGAGCGAGAGCGAGAGAGCGAGCCCGCGACAGCCCATTGTGCCACAATTTTACAACTTTGTCATTTTTGAAGACATTAGTTTCTTCTAATGGAAGACATTTTAGAATTCACAGCATTTTCTATGTTCATTGCTTTCTGGATTTCTCTGGACCTTTTAAAGAACACAGTAAAAAAACAGTATGTATTTATATACATACTTGTACATATAGAGAGAGCATAGAAACACACTTATGTTCATTTGTATTTGTTTTGTATTCATAGCTATTTTCTTCAGTAGTGAGAATTCCTCTCTTATTTTCCTTCACAGATCTCCTTATTGGCCCAGTACCCATGTACGTGACAATGTGGAATACCTCTTGTGCCTGACTGTGATGCTCCTCCTTCAGCACACGCCTGAACACCATGCTTGGGCTGCCTCAACCTTTCCTTCTGATCTTGTTCTCACCTTAACATTAAATAAAAGAGACAGAAAGACAAAGAATAAAGAAAATAAAATTATTATTAGATCTACTTTGTTCAAATTCATTTTCTAGCCTTCCGCTGTCCCATCTGTGTATCTGATTTAGTATTTATAGGCAGGCAGTGGATCACAATTCCCTTGACACTGCTTACCCGTGAGCGTGTGATAATTTGTGAGCCCCTGCAGAGAAAATAGAGAGTGAGCCAAATCTGTTTGTCTTCCTCGTCGTGTTCACTGTTGAGCAGAGAAGCTAATGTATATATTATATTGTTAATTTGGTAAATAATCTAGACTTGTTCTAATGAAAAAAATTTCATTTGTTCTTTCTTAGTCTTGTTTCACTCCTTCCATGAGACATGCGTGCATCTCCCGAGAAACATTCTCAATGTATTCATTTGCTTCCACCAAAATACGCTAGTTGGCCACCCTTATTTCATTATTGCATTAGAGCTTCCTGAAATTTGTGTTAGTCACCTTTCTGCTACTATATCATGTATCTGAGATAGCCAGTTTACAAAGAGAAAGGTAGTTTTGACTCATTGTTTTATAATATATAGTTTGTAGTCTAGATTCTATTCCTGTAGGTCTATGGTAGCATATGATGGTGGGATGCACAGTAGAGCAAAAACTACTCATTTATTCGCCAGACAGAAGAAGAAAGAGGCTAGAGAGCCACAGTGCCCTTTGGGAACATGCTTTGAATGGGTGAAAGACTGTCCACTTGCTAAGCTCACCTCCTAGTGTTAGACATCCAACCACAGTTCAGAACAGACCACTCCAGACCACAGGGTTCCAAGGGTGGGGGGAGAGGTTTATTCAGGACATAGGGCAAAGGTGGGGGGAAGAAGATGGAAGAAGAGGGCGAGGTCAGGGGGGTCCTGCCTGTTTTATATGGGCGGTGAGGTAGTATCTCCCAGGTAAAGGTGAGGTAGCCAGGTAGATTCTGGGAGTGTATGGTGGTTGCCTTGGCAATGATATGGGGGTCGCCTAGATGTGATGTCACTAGGTTCAGAGCCTGATACCAACACATAGTCTTCACCTTTTTCAACAGTGCCAGCACAGGGAGCAAGCCTCATTAAAAGAACTATCTAATCACAAGTGTGGTGGTACCCATTGCCCTTTAAAAACCCATTTCATTGTGAGGTCCCTTTGATCCTTCAGTTTTTCTTCTTGAGTAAGATCTCTTTCCAAATAAACTCAGAATTTAGATGCACCTGAGACTTCACAAAGCTTGTTTCTGGTTTGGTTCTGCCAACTGCGATGGCTTCATTCTCCCCTTAGCTCTCAGTCAGAGCTAATGCACAAAGAACACCCTCTACTATATTTCCACCCAGTGCTTTCTGGAGTGATGCATGATAGTGGTAATATTCCTTAAAGTCCTCTCAAGGTTCTCATCAGGGAACTCTGAGATGCTTGCAGCTGAACATCCAATAAGGAAAGCAGCCATCTCTAGACTGTTGGTGCACAAGTATTAAAGGATGCTTCTAGGCTAGCAGTCTTTTTTTCTTGTCCTAGGTAATGGCTCCCTGCTGATCCCACCCACAAGACAACCAAGTGTTCATGATACAGGTAGTTTTCACTGTGTGCATTGTACTTCAGTAAAAAGCAATTATCATGTCTGCCTCAGAAGATGAGATACACACAGAAAGCACTTGGGTTGAGTAAAAGTACTAGGCTTGCAGCCATGTTCAGAGACTTGAATCTTTTATAATTTTCTGAAGTAGAAAGTAAAATAAAATGCATAAACACACAAGCACACCTAAACATGCATTCCTCTGAGCTTTTCAGAAAGTCTTCAATTTTTATACATGGAAAATATTTGTATGGTAAGTGAGTGTTAACTGAGCACCTTAGATGGTTTTTGATGACATCCTTTTCAAGTTTCTAAATTTCTGGCATGCCATTTTCAGTTTCAAAATTCACGTTAAATAACTATAATACATTGTATGCCTATATTAATTATAATTCTTACATTATTGCAAGTTAAGTGTCATTATTGACACTGTACAGTTGTGTTGGGCCTTGGACTTGGACGAGGTAACTCCATTTAACCTGCCACCTTCAGTCACTTAGGACACGGGTAGAGGGCGTGATTAACAAGTCTCCACCTCCAGAGATTTAAATATTAATGAATTATCAAAAGGCCAGGGGTGTAGCTAATTAAGTTATTCCTTCCCCTTTTCCCTTCCCTATAAAATTAGGCTCCCCTAGCTTTTGGCGGGGGAAGCACGTACCACCTACATCCATTTACCATGCCATGAACAATAAAAGCTTTGGAAAACCAGACTGCACGTGTTGCCTGATCTGCCATCGCCACGTTCCCAGCCTTTGGAAACTTGAGCCGCCCACCGCCAGCCCGCAGCGGCCGTATCAATGTGGGATCATCTGCTGGCGGCGTGGGAAGCCCGCCCGGGACCCTGATGCCAGACCGCCATGGAACCCGGCCACCAGACTCCCTCTTTCCCCCACCCTCGAGATTTCTTCCCCACACAGTTGAGTGGGGATTTGTTATCCACTATAAGACTTAGTGATTTAAATTATACACATTTAATACCTCATAGTTAAACCTGATAAAAGATAATGATACAAAATCTTTTTTTGGAAATGGAAAATTTATTTTGTATGTTGAGTATAATATTGGCAGGAGCTTCTGAGGAATTTGCCATAAATAGAAAGTGATGATGGTGATGATGATGATGATAAGGAGGAGGAGGAGGAGGAGGAGGAAGAAGAGGAGGAGAAATAATATATGGAGGAGGGAACAATAATGAAGCTAGAACACCATCCCTAAGTCCAGCCTCATTGAAGTCTTCACTGAAACATGTAACAGCGAATCAGAAAGAATTGGAGGAAAGCCATGAGACAGGACAGGACAATGAAGTCTGAGTCTTAGGACACAAACAATTGCAGGCATTCAGGACAAAGAGGTAGAGTGCAGGCCTAGTCTGGTCACAGATATATGTGCTGCCGAGGCCCTGGCTTGAGTCTGAGCAAGCTGATACCTCTTCCTAGCTCTTGCCTCAGATGAAGATGGTTGACAGCACCATTGTCCTTCGATCTTAATGAGATAGAGCTATTCTTCTTCACTCAGTAGACCTTAAGCGTAGGAAAAGGACAGAATGTGCTATAAATGAGAAAAGGTGCATGAAACTCCAAGCTGACCCCAGCTGACTCCTTCCACTCATTTAAAATTAAGAGAGGTAGAAATCATCTGTTCTAACTGTATCTTTCAAGAACTAACCTTTCCTTACGTAAATAGACGATTTTTACCTTTACAGAAATACAGCTCCAGTTAACTGTAGCATGCTCCCAGTTTTTGTAAGCATGTGTTCAGTATACTTGTCTCCCTAAGAGTTGGATCCAGAGATCCTATGTAAACAGTCTCACACATTCAGTGCCCAGGGTTTGTCCACAACTGACCATCCAACACCACAGACTCTTCCAGTTGGGATATATATATATATATATATATATATATATATATATATATATATATGAAATATATATGATATATATGAAATATATATGATATATATGAAATATATATGAAATATATATATATATTTGTGTGTGTTTTATTCACCCCTTCTTCCTAGTAAATTCTGTAATCACTTCCATCATCCCACAATCTCTAGATACTTTGTAATTCTTTCATTCATTGCCATGACAATGGCCAGTTTCACTTGTAAACTGTACTGCTATGGACCTAGACCTGGACAAAACTCAAGAGAATAAGTCTCCATTTTAATGCAACCCTGTCTCTAAGCAACACCTGTGTACTTTTATCCAATTAGTTTTTTCCTTTCAAGTTTTCTGTCATTATCTTTCTTCTCTGTGGGGCATTTGGGGTGACAAGACCTTTTCTCCAAAAAAGGCAAGATTTGGATCACCTTCTTGGTTCTGATTTCTAAAGTCTCAATCTGGTCCCTGTGCTTGGATCTGCCTCTTCCGTCTGGACTCACGCTCTGTTCTCACCAGATACCACGAACAGCCTAGCACTCAACAGCATTCCCATGGAAGTGTTTTTATATAGCCCTCGACGGCGCCAGAGTTGTCAGTGAACCTCCGCAATATCTGCTTTGCAAATACTTCTCGAAGATTACCTGCTGGATATATCCTGTGAGTGTTTGCTACTGAGGGACAAGAACGGCAGCAGATTGCCCCAGCCTCATGCTGTCTTCCATAATCAAAGCTGGCGGCGTGAAAGCAGGGGCTGTCTGTTTTTCTACTCAAGAGAAACCCTGCACAGACATGCTGTAAACAGCCTGGGTGGTATTGGCGTGACACCGCCTCTCTTTCCTGCCTACACCTTACGATTTTTAGCCTGTTACTTTGCTCACATGTGCCATGTCTCTAAATATGTTACTGGAGGCCTTGGAAGTTGATTCTTGTTCAGCTTTCACATAGGTGATTCTTTTCTTAGTTTGGGTAATTTTGTACATACAGAGAAATAAACTTACAAGTACAATTCAAATGGCTCCGACAAATTAAATACCACTATCAAGATACAGAGTCTATGTGCTGAAAAGAAGGCTCAGCTATGAAGAAGAATGCACAGTGCTCTTGCAGGAGATCTGGGTTCAGTCCCCAGAACACCAGTCAGGTGTCTCACAACAGTCCATATCTCTGGGAGATCTGACTCCCTCTTCTGGACCCAAGGAGACTCACACGCATATGTGAGTGACCGAACACAGGCACACAAGGAAAAATACTATTTTTTAGGATACATGCTTCTAATGAGAAATAGATGGCATGAATTTGAAAAAGAGCAATGAGGAATATGTGTGGGGGGAGGTTGGTTTTGAAGAAAGAGAAGAGGCAAGTGATGTCATTATAACCTTAAAACATAAAAGAAATAATTGTTAAAAGATACACACTTCACCATGTCATTTGGTGTCTACTATCTTCAACCACTAAACCCCCACGCCTCATAGGCAACTATTGTCTTTATTTATGCCTCCATATCTTGAACCTTCTATAAATTTAATCAAATTTGATGTGTGCTTTATTTGCTCTATGTTATTTTGTGTCTGCTTTTTTTCATCATAACTCTTGAGATTTATCAATATTACTGTTCCCATCAGTAGTTATGTCTTCTTATTCAGTATGCTTGTTTGCTTAGTCACTCTCTTGCTGATGGACTGTTTGGGTAGCTTCCAGTTTAGGACTACAGTGAATGAAGTTTTAATAGGTATTCTTGTAGAAAATTCTTTTTAATCTTTGCTGGATCTATGTACACATAGAGTGATTCATGAACTACAGGTAGTTCCTGTTTCACTTTTTAATCAACTTGTCAAAAAGTTTTCTAAAGAAATATGGTACTATTTCCTGCAATGTATGAGAATCAACATCTTCTATATTCACACTAATGTTTGATGTCACCTGACTTTAACTTTTTCCTCTGAAGCAGGTGTGTAGAATGTGATTCTAGCAGGTATAGTTTTCATCTTCACTTCCCGGATGATGGTAGAAACATTTCTGATGCCTTTTCCACCTTTGTCTCCTCCAGCACTGTCATTGCTGTCTTTCCTGTGAGGTTCTTAGTGTGTTCTGGATGTAGGTACTCTCCGGGTTTGTGTACGTCACGTTCTGCCTTTGGCCTACTTGCTGTCTGTGTTGTCTTTCTCTTCATGGATTGATGTTTTTATATTTTCATATAGTCTGATTTACTCTTTTCTGCTTATCTTTTTATTTGATAGCTGAAGGGTCAGTCCAAGCTGGCCTGAAATTCAAAACCTTGAAACTCTCTTTTTGACATTTTTTACTTCACCTATCAAGTGTCATATGCCAGCATACCCAGGCATGATACTCTCCATGCTAAGAAACATTTGCCTAGTCCATTGCAAAATGAAATTCCCCATATTTACGTGCAGTAAGGTTTTAAAATATAGATTTTATGTTTAGAGGAGCATATCAAAAACAAAAGCCTTACAGAGGAGCAAAAGCAAATTAAAATGAATCCAGAAACCAAGATATGAACTTTTTTTGGTTAAGAGGTGATGTAGGTCTTGTGTTTAGCCTTATTTATAAGACTTATGCAATTTAGCACCATTTATTAAAAACAAATTACCAAAATTTATCTTCTATCCTTGTTGGCAGTCTTTGGAAGAACTACATACTGTGTGTGCATGACGCTACACTTCTCAGATACCAGCGTATCAGTTCACTCACTGTACTTGATTACTGTAGATCAGGGATAAGTCTCAAATGAAGTGATATGTATAATTCATCCCTGCTCATCCTTTCCAAGTTTGTCTGGGTTATTCTAAGATATTTGCATTTTGATATACATCCTAAAATTGGCTAGTCAATTTTCTTTAATTAAAAAAAATACTACTTGGATTCTGATTGAATTTTTAAAAAATTAGGCATGAGCTCTGAGGTCAGAATTGGTGGCAGAAACTTACAAGCCTTCATTGCAACTCAGGGGCTAAGCAAGAGGCAGGCATGAACTACACAAGAAGCCCTTATCTTAAAACAGAACAAAACAAACTGAAAGGAGAATGAAAATCAGAGTTTGAATTCTGTCTATCATTTTTGTGCATCTGAAAATAATCAGAGCTCTCTCATCTTAGAAATGCAGCAAATTATACTGACTTTTTTTCCCCTGAGGTTTTGCTTTGGGTACAGACCTTGAACCTGGGAACTTTTTCCATACTGGGTAAGCAGCTTGCACATCATGGTGTTATATCTCTGTCCCCTTTCCCCTACTTTCTGTAACTCTTATGCTTGAACCTTTCTGACCGAGGCAGGCCTGGAGCCTGCATTCATTTGTTTTCAACCTCCCAAATTGGTGTTACAGTGCTATGTCAGCAGCCCCAATTTGCTTTAAGTCATTTTATTAAATTAATTATTTTATTTATTTACCTTCTGGCCATTGCCACTACTCCTGGTCCCTCATGGTTTCTCACTCCATTCACTCTCCCTCTTGCCTCTGAGAGGATGCCCCCCTACACTATACCCCTTCCCTGGGGCCACAAGTCTCATCCTCTTCCACTGAGGCTGGACCAGGGAGTATGTGTATGCTATGTATGTGCCAGGGGGCCTGGGACAATCCTGTGTATGCTCCTGGTTTGTGGGTCAGTCTCTGGGATCTCTCAGGGGTCCAGGTTAGTTGAGACAACTGGACTTCTTATAGGGTCACCCTCCCCTTCAACAAATCTTTAATTTCTATGATTAACCTTCTGTAATCAAGATATATTATGATTTTATATATTTATGGATTCAATCAATTTTCTGATGATTTGTTTACTAATATATATATACATATATGTATATATATATATATATATATATATATATATATATATATATATATATGATTTTCGAGATAGGATTTTTCAGTGTAGTCCTGGCTGTCCTGGAACTCATTCTGCAGACCAGGTTGGCCTCAAACTCAGAAATCCACCTGCCTCTGCCTCCCAAGTGCTGGGATTAAAGGTGTGCGCCACCACTGCCCGGCAGTTTACTAATATTCTTATAGATTTTCTTATAAAGCTTTTATCAGCGTTTATAGCTAAGGTTATACTAGTATCATTGAAAGTAGTTGGGAAGAAAGCTTTGTTTTAGGGTTTTGGTTTTTGTTTTTTTTTTTTTAAGACTTTGTATTACAGGGGTATTATTTCCTAGAAAGAGGTTTTGTAAAATTCATTTACAAATGATGTGAGATGAATACAATTTGGTCTTTAATAGGTACAGAAAACCCTATCCTTTGCATGTTAATTTTGGTAATTTGAAGTTTTAGGAAAATTTTCTAATTTATCCACATTGAAAATTGGTTTCTTGGTTTTGCTGTTTTGTTTTATGAGCTAGGATGTAATGTGTTTCAGGCTTGACTTAGAACTCCCTGTATAGGACCTGATGGTCTTGACATTCTGGTCTTCTGTGCCTCCTAAATTCCATGCCTGCATCATCCTGGGATCCAGGCTTCCTGTGTGCTGGGCAAACATTCTATCAACTGAGATATAATACTAGTCCTACCACTTTGGATTTAATTTTCATAATATTTATTGTTTTACTAGTTGACATGTGTCTCCTGTTGGTTTTTCTATTTCTTTAGGTAGAAATTCATACAATTTTACATTGTTCCTTTTTCTAATAAAAATTTAAATAATACATATATTTAAGATATAGGTAACATTTTAAGCTGCTTTTATTAATTTGATAACATTTCATTATTATTCCTTTCAAACAGCTTATTTCATTATGTTTTATATTATATTCAGAAGTATGTGACCAATGTCCAAATACTTGAACTTTTCTAAAAATGTTGATGTTGCTGATGTGTACTTGATTTCCATTCTTGTCAAAGATCATGCTCTTTATTATTTTAATGCTTCCATTTGTGACTAACTCTATGTCCTAGCACATGTTGTAGTTTGATAAGTTTTTCACTGAAAACTATGTACGTTTTGAGAGGTAGTGTGTTACAGGATGACCTCAAGCTGGAGCAGCTCAGAGCGCTTGTGTCTTCTAGTCTGTACACACTTTTATCTATGCTCCTTATTAGTTACTGAGAGAAGGTTGTTAAAACCCCTGACAAGGATCATTGGCTTGAAAAGGCAAGTCTAATACCAGTTGTTCCATCACAGCCAGAAACAGGAACTGGCACACTTATTTTAATGATCTTTGAACCATCTCAGAATAGGACCATAATTTTCCCCTATAAACTGTGGGATATTCAGATTCTAGGTTATAAAGTTATCTAGTCAAGAATCTTAGGTCAAGAATTATCTTGTGACTGAACTAATACCACTTTCCACAGTTTTGTCAAATTTCTCTACTTGAGAGTTATTAAAGTTTCTTAGACCTCACTGATCTACCTCCATTGTCATAATGCATACCCCACATTTATGGGGTACAGAGCTCTGTTCCACTGTCTTGGGGTGACCGACATATCTCAATTATTTTGAATTATTTTGAATGGGATATTTTTGTTTTTCCTGTATTTACACAACAAATAACGAATTTATACTCCTCACTAATATATGTTGTATCATTTAAATTAAAATGTAATAGTACTTTCTGTTGATAAAAGTTCTCAAGATTTGGCTTTGGAAAGACTAAAATGAGAGGAACATTTAAATGAGAAAAATTTAATATCTTCTAAGTCCTCTTCTTAATTACAGGTTTATCTTGGTGAAGGAAGAAGAATATATGGCCATGGCCTAAAGAAATTATCACATCCTTTGGACTGAGGCAGAAAGGACTCTGCTCCAACATCGTATGTTTTGCAGTTTTCAACTCTGACCCCATCTCTTTCTATGTTCCTTCATTTAAAATTAGTCTTCAAGGTCAGTGATACAAATCAGAACAGAAGCACACCCATCCCACCTGCCACTACCAGTATCCCAGCCTCTGGGTAGCAAAGACCTTCAAGTACACAACAGCCATTGGGCCAGCCTATTTGGGATGGGAAAGCCTCTTCAACTGAGTCTTGAGCCACAGGAGAAACCTGACAGCTGATGGAGACCTCTGCTGATCCAAGAGAGGGGTCAGGAGAGTGAGGGGGTGAGCTAGACATTGCTGGACTAATACTGGCTTGGTTTCAGGTACATGTGTGAGGTCAAAAATGAAGTAGGTTAAAACCAAGAATAGAAAGTTGCAGGCTGCAAACCTTGGCGGGTCAACGCTCTTCATACAGCTCTAGGGGGTCCAAGGGGATAATTTGCTTCCAAATCTGACTTCTTGGTCACTAACTGAGAACTACTCTACAAATTTTATTTGTTAGTGTGGTGGATAACATTTAATTCTTTAGACATCTGGTTTGTGAGTATCCATACATACACTTACTTTTAATTTAGAATATATAACAGACAACCTGGAAAAGAGAGTTTTAAACTCTGGCTCATCCATAAATCATCCCAGAAGTTAAAGTATGATTTATAATCTTTGGATTTTATATTTGTAAAAATAAGAAATATTTACTTCTGTTTCAGTATTTCTGTCACTTATCAGATGTTACTTTAAGTTTCTTGTCTATATCTCTGGGTCTCAGTGTTTGAATTTAAAGTTTGTATCTGGTGACTGTAATAATCCATTGTTTTATTCTGTTAAGAGTATAGCAGTTGCAGACACTTTCTGAAAGGGAAACATTATCAGAGTAATGGCTCAGGCCAATAAAAGTTAACAG
Source organism: Arvicanthis niloticus (assembly GCF_011762505.2). Classification (NCBI taxonomy): domain Eukaryota; kingdom Metazoa; phylum Chordata; class Mammalia; order Rodentia; family Muridae; genus Arvicanthis; species Arvicanthis niloticus. Next base: position 4,354,993 of record NC_047675.1, on the reverse strand, counting down.
GCTTTAAATTGAGTTCCTTTCCCTGTGTGGTATCCTCATTGCAGGCTTAGGTACCTGATGGCTAAGTTTTTTTCCTAATGTTAATATTATGTCGGCAGGAGGAGGCAGTGGGTGATTCAAGGTCAAAATAGAATTAAGCAGCAATTACAATTGTTTGTTTTAAAATTTTAGATAGCACTTCATATCATGAATTTGTTAGATGACAGTTCATATAATCCATCAGCAACCTGCTTTCTCTTTGATCACAAATCAGCTCTGGTTAAGAATGATGATAAGGAATTAATTCTGAACTTTTCCTTGGAGCAAGGCACCCAGAGCCCTTGGGCAGAAAAAGCCTCTCTGAGTGCAAAATTGAGCCCCTGTTGTTGTTGTTTTGTAGGAAACTCAGATTAATCGTCTCCATTCATGTCCCCTAAGCACAAAGGGCAGCTCTGGGTCATTCACATCCATTCTGCCGTGGCCTTTCCTATGCACTGATCATCCATCGTGTCAAAGAAATGTTATCTTGTGTTTATCAAGGCACAGAGAAAGCCAGTGATGTGCACTGGCTAAGTGCCTGATGAGAAACTCCAAAGCTTGTTGCCTCATTGTTTTTCCTGGATACGTTACAGAACCTAGAGAAAAGTGCTCTGTGGCAATGGCAATAAGGACAGGGACCATCGACAGGGACCTCCGACACAGCCTACTGTGACAGGGACCTCCGACACAGCCTACTGTGACAGGGACCTCGGACACAGCCTACTGTGGAAGCCTTTCTTTCCGGACTTGCTGTTCTCAAACCATCTGCTACAGCATCAGGTTTTAACGTCTACTATTGACTGCAACTTTAAATAAAGGGTTTACTTCCACTTCCCTGAAAAGTTGTGAATATTAAAAGTGCTTAATCACAACCTATTCCCATAATAATCTCATTTACATAAGAATTATCAGATGAGATTCCTCCTTCTCATTTTGAATCTCACAAATAACAAACAATACCAAGGTCATTCAACAGCAGGTAGACTGATATTATATTCTTGATTAATAAATACAATGGTGACTGCGGTGCTTCAATAAAATCTATGCGATTTCTTTAGATAGAATTCTTACAGTTTTGATTCGAAAAAGAAGAAACAAAATTACAATGCTGCCCTATGCGCCAGGAAAATCTTTAAAATATAACCTAGAACAATCCCAGAAGCAAAGATTTATAACTCATATTGTGCCACTATACAAAATGCTCACACATCCATGTTTAAAAATGAATGAGAATGTTGTTCAACTATTGCTTGGCCGGAGGGGTAGTGGGGGAAGGGTGGTAGAGCTGAATTAAATGAGTGTGCATATGAAGGTGAAGTGAGGGATTTTTTTTTTCAGCTTACTCAAGTTTAATTAAAAATAAATGTGGAAAATTGTTTTAAAAGATTGTACACAGTGATTATCTCAAATTGCCATGGGAAATACAGAAATGCCTCATTAAAAAAACACATTTAGACATTTTTTTTAGACATAAACTCCATCATTTATATTCTAGCTTAGACAAACCTCCTCGCTTTTAAAAAATAACAAGCCAAAATATGTCATCATAATTTTTCTGTATCCCAGAATATTATGCACATGTGATAATATGATATTTTGGTCTACATAGACATCACAAAAATAAATTTAAAGGGAAATCACAATGATTTTACAAAAATAAGACCAAACTACTAGTTACTTAAAGTATAACTGAATTATGCACAAAAAGAAAGCCAGAGGTATACTTGAGTCAAACCTGAAAATTTCTAAATACCAGGGTAGGTAAAAATCATAAGCCTACAAAATTGCTATTTCTTGCAATTGGCAAGAGTTTTTATCAGTGATAATATGAGACTTAAATATCTTTTCGTTTTTACTTGAGTGATTTAGTTAATGAAATAAAAAGGTTTTGTCATTTAACTAAGCAAATACTTTAGTGTACAGCCATGTCATAAAACTGCACAAAGTAAAACTTTCCTCAAAGATCAACTAGTCAAGTGTCTAGGGAGTTTCTGGTTTGTTGTTGTTGTTTTATTTTCTTTTCTATCCCTAAAGAAACATGAGTACTTCATTTATAACTGAGTGGCTGAGGTCATCAGCAAGGGCTTATAGAGTAGAAATCACTTGTAAAAAGAAGGAAATGAAAGATTATTTTAATCTGAAATGTAAATAAATAAAATATCAAAAAAGACAGCAATTTGTCCATATTGTAACTAAAACTTACATTCAATAAATCTACAAAGGACATTAGCATTGTTAGGACTTGTTAATATCTTTAGTATCAAGATGCATGATAAACAATTGCTTCTTTTAATTGTTTTTTTTTTTCTCAGCTCGTGGTCATTTTCCTGATCCAGGCTAACTATGACCTATTCCTTCTCTGAGATAGTAAACTCAAAGTTGTCATTTGTGTGACAGATCTAACATGCATGCATATGTCCTATGTTCTGCATGTTTGTACCTTCCACAGTTCACACTGAAGTTAACTGGTACTGTAACAATATTAAGAGCCTCAAAACGGTGCTCAAAGGCTCAAGGATGACAAGCATCCCACTTTCTAAGTAACCCAGTATTGAAGCAGACATCTTAAAACAAGAGTTCAGGCCCTTATCACATACCAGACTTTATCTTGGACATCTTCGCCTCCAAAGTTGTAAGATTTAGTTTATTTTCTTTGTAAATTACACAAATTCAAGTTCTATAAAATCACCAAGTGGACTAAGATATGAAATTAAGAAGTATTAATCACTTCAGAAATTGTATTCTCGGGAAAACTGAGTAGCCTCACAATTGTTTCCTAAGCAATTACTTAGTGTAGTTTGTGTTTGTACAATAAATGTTCATGAATTTAAAGACAAGCAGTGAAACATTTTGATAGCTAGGACAGTATTTTTTTTTTAATTGCTCACCCTGGGTACTGTTGTGGTGGTTGTATTAATCCTGGGTATTTTTTGCTTACTTAACCCACGCACTTCTGGCAAGTTATCTGCTTTGTGAAGTTTACCTGAGGCAAATCTTGCTTTCAAGTATTTACAGAGAACTGCCACCTACTATTTTTTGTGAATTATTTGGCTAAAATCTATGTTTTTCATAAACTCCAGATTTCCTACATTTGATTGTTTGTTGTTGTTGTTATTGTTTTCATCAAGGAGACTTACTACAGATGTTCTGTATGTGGCTTAGGTTGATGGTTTGAGCCACTCTTATAGTGATTCTTCCTGAGCCAAACATTTTATGTTTTGAAGGTTCAGCCACAGGATGAACTTCAGGGCATATCAAGCATACTCGTATATTTACCCCACCCCAACACACACAATGAAACATTTCACTTTCTCCTTCAACCAATGCATCTATCCACTAAAAGAAATAAAAATAGCATAATAAAAAGGCAATAAAGATCCAAATAAACATGGATTTATCAACATTTCCTAGCTGGGGAATATTCAAACTGTTAGACAACATAGGTCTCTGCATATCTCAGCTATGCCTGAATCAAAATTTCATGATATACTTTGTGCTGACTTGATTAACAAAGGCAAAAATAGTATGATGGTGCAAAGTGTTGGTGGGATTTAGATAGATTAATTTCTCTTGCTTCTCATACACTAGAGTAGTAGTTTAAACAATCACACTGGGAGGGATACAGAAGAAAAAAATCATAACGTTATTGTTCATGGCTCAGTATGAGTATATTAATAATAAATTTGATAATGGATTTGAGTAAGAATTATGAGATGATTATATTTTGAGATAAGCAGAAAATCCGTGAGAGTTAAGTTTTCATTTTCTGTACTAGAAAAATCAATAGGCAATATCTGAAAACAAAAAAAGTACGTAAGTGTGTAATTCAGAACTGTAAGGAAAAATGAAAGCTGTGTTTTTCCCTAGAGACCAGGAATGGAGGGTGGGGGTGGGGGGAGGGTTGGAAGCAGGAAAAGGCCACATTTTTATTATAAGAGTTCCAGAATTGTTTGATTTGCACAATGATATGCATGACTAATTTTGAGTAACCTATAACATTTTTTAAAGAACAAATCCAGATTGGGTGGCTCATGTCTATATTTCCAGTAGTTTGTAGGTCAAAGCAAGAATTCTATTCATGAGCCAAGGTCACTCTTAGGTATTTAGTCTTGTCTCAAAACATACACACACACATACACACACACAGAAAAAGAAGAAAAAGAAGAAAATAAGAAGAAGAAGAAGAAGAAGAAGAGGAGGAGGAGGAGGAGAACAACAACAACAACAATAAAGCAGGGAGGCAGGAAGTCAGGGAAGGAGGAAGTAGATTAGTTTGGTTAAATTTTGAATTCTAAAGTTCTATATTATAATATTAGTTCTCCAGCAAGAATAAATGGCATTGCTTAAATTAAAATTAGAAAGCCTCAAAAGCACAAATGTAAATGAATAGATAATAGATAAAAAATATAGATAAATAAAAATATAGTATAGTATGAAGCCAAAAAGCCAATCTAGGAAATATCTTTCAACAAAATAGTTACATGTTTGGGGAAGTTATGTTGTATTTACTCCTGTGATCCTGATAAGAGGAATCCAGACCCTCTTCTGATCCCCTGCATTACCTCTGCATATATGCACATGCCTACATACATGCACACGATTAGCGATAAAGCAAACATTTAAAAATAACAAAACCTTCTCTCAGATGATAGCAGACAAACTAACTCAGTACATAAAGGATGTTTTATTTATGAATATTCTCTAGTCACTTACTAGAAAGTCTGGTAAAATCTTACCTAGGATCTACCACATTCTTTAGATAAAGATATAGAAACAAGAAAAAATCTACATGGAAAGAAACCCAGCACTACTCAGGAGGTACTTCATCAGTCCGTATCTCAGAGTTTCTAGAAAGGAATGCAAAGCAGAAAGCTGGGAAGGTCAAGAAGATTATAGAAGAGAAGGGCTTGGATGAGTGACCCTGTAGAGTATTCTGCCTAAGGAAGAAATGTCCAATATCCATGCATGGATGGGTCTGTAAGAGCCCACACGTGACCTTGAGTTTGGAATTTTATGAGACATTTTTCCATGTGTAGCTTATACAGTGAGTTAGCCCATCTTGCTATACAACCTTGTGTCTCCTGACTTTGAAATGGCATGTGACAATGTCTTGCTGAATGTTTGGTTGCCTTGGAAAAAGAAACACCGAGTCATTCCGAGCACCTTTACCATGTAGTAGCTCCTTCTGTCTATCATGAGGTCTTCTTTCTACATTAGAAAACTAGTGGGAAAAAGTCCATACTGGTTCAAAATCCCTGCTTTTTAAAACAAAATCTAAAGCCTTTGGAGGGTGGATATGCTTCAGTCGGCTCTCCAAAATGTTTCTCTCCATTTTCCCTACAGTGTAGTCTGGCAAGGCATGACTCAGCAATCTTGAACCAGGGATTCTCTTGGAAATAAATCCTTTCTTTTCTTTTTGAAGCTCAAGATCAATACCACTTACTCTCCCAGTTCTTCCCTGAGGTTATGATGATTTTTGTAATTTTCCCGTCATTGGTTAAAATACCCTGGCATTTGTATAATCATAATAATGATCATATTATAATTATTTGTTAGATGTGTATTTCTCCCACTAATCTGAGTTCCTCAAGAGCAGAAAATACCTGATTGTGTTTCTGTTGTCAGTGTATGACATTATACAAGCAAGGCACTTCAGTTTGCTGAAGTTGTTTTGCTGACCAAACAATTTTTTGTTGTTGTTGTTGTTGTTGTTATTTTTGGCGCTAAAAAAATCTGATTTATTCTAGGGGTAAATAGAAAGCATCTTGGGAAAAGAGATTCCATTTTGCTTCACTATCCTTATCTCTGATTCATAGGATATTTGTCTTTTTGTCTGCCTCAGTCATCTTGGTGGCTCTATGTCCTTTGTTTCCAGATGAACCATATCGTGTTTTTTGACGGGAAACAGGAAATATTCCTAACTGAACATTCCGTAGAAGTAAGCCTAGTGCTAAGAACAAAGGCAAACAGAGGAGGGTGAAAGAAGATAGAATTAAACCCAATACAAAGAAAATCGCCACCGTGAGCACTTTATATTAACCTTTTTAAATGGTGGATTATCCATTCTGAGCACAAATGTACCAATCAGGGAAAATTATAGAGGCAGGCGATATGGCAGCAGCTGTGTGGTTTGCCTAATAAGTCTGGATCTCAACATTTCTCAGCCTGGTGGCACGGAAGATGAGGACTACGAATCAGGAGAGCTGTGAGAAGAATACAAATGGCTTGTGTGCCAAGGAAAGGAATTGCCTTTAATCCTAAGGCTTCAAGAAATAGCAGGGGAATGACTGTTCCTGGACTATTGGAAGCCAGTTGCTCCTTCCATGTATGTGACTCTGTAGTTATATGTTATACTTCCTTGTCAGAAGCATTGGAATTTGGGCTTGGAACGTCTTTGTAAAAAGAAATATAAAAATCTGCTGCGCTTTCTGTTGCACTTTGCTCCTAGATAACAGTCTGGAGGAAAGTGAAAACCTAACACATTATGTGTGTGTGTGTATATGTGTGTGTGTGTGTGTGTGTGTGTGTGTGTGTATGTATGTGTGTGATATATATATATATATATATATATATATATATATATATATATATATATATAGTGTGTGTGTGCAGGTAAGTGTCTGTGAGTGTGTCTGTGTGTGCACACACATTTATTGAATAAACACACAAGCATTCAAGGAACTAACAGTACAACTAAATGGCCAGGATAACTGAGACCAGCCTGTTGCTCTGTTTGAAAACCTTTTCTAAGATAGTGTAGCCACCTTGTTTTCTACAAATGTTGAATTTGCTACTAGCATTCAGAGGATTAATCTTGGAAAACCTTTGAAACTCCCGTTTTATCTGGTACTTTTAGACCTCTACAACTTTATTTTCTCTCTCTCCCTCCACCCCTCTTCTTGCTATAAACACACCTAGAGTTTATTTGTTAGAAAAATACACAATTAAAAAAAACAAATTAAGTTGAGCATAATGTCACAAAGCTGAAATCGTAGCATTCCAGAGACTAAGGCAGTAGGACTGCGAGTTTCAGGCCACAAAAAACAAGCAAACAAAACACAACTGAAAAGTTAAGTAAGTTCAAGGCTGGTCATAGTGGCCCATAAAGCAGGAGCAGAAGGCAGAAGGATACCCACCAGAACTATACCTATGTTGTTTGGTTAATTTTCACAAACAATAATAGAAAAATAAAATAAACCACGGGAATAACGACTGGTAGCATGCACAGGTCCTAGGCAGGTTCTGCACAGGTCTAAGCCAGGTGAGTCCCAATGCTGAGCAGGGGAATGATAATAAGATCCTATCCTTAACCTAGAAGCCATCTGTAGTTGATAACTGCTCAAAAAGGAACTCAAATACCACATTCAAGGGCAGGCCCCACACCCAGTGGTAGATAGACAACACACACACACACACACACACAAACAAACAAAAACCAAAATGAGGTGGTATTGTTGTTGCTGTTTTGTTTGGTTGTTTTGTTAATGCTTTGGGATTTTTTGACTTTTCCTTGTAGATATTTTGCTTATATGTTATGTTTTCCAATTTTGTTTTTTTATAGGTTTTCCGTATGTGTGAAAATGTGTGTCTTAGCTTCTGTATGTGTTTCTTATCTTTGGATTAATTTTGTTTGTTTTTAATCTCATTTTGCTATAATATTTTTTAAATAGATATTTGTATTATAATAAGAGAAAGAAAGGTATGTGTTTGGGTGGGTGAGGATGTAGTAATCATTTGGGAGGAACTGAGAAAGGAGACCAAAATCAGAATATATTATATCTTTTAAAATCTATTTTTAGTTAAAGGAAATGAGGGAAAATGGCAGATAAAATACTGCAGTTGAAAGCTGACTAAGCGGCAAGTCCTTCTCATCAGCCCTTCAATGGCCAGTGTTTAGCATCTTCAGGTACCAGGAGCTAATGCATCAAGGGCATGAGCTCCTTCTGCTGTAACACAGAGTCCACCTTTGCAAAGGTTCTAGACGCAAGGCTTCCATATAGAGAGGGACAAATCTTTGAACACCAGATTAAAAAAGAAAATTGTCCTTTTTAAAAATTTATTCTCTCTCTCTCTCTCTCTCTCTCTCTCTCTCTCTCTCTCTCTCTCTCTCTGTTTGTGTGTGTCTGTGTGTGTGTGAGTGTGTGTGTGTGTGTGTGTGTGTGTGTGTGGTATGTGGTGGTGGTGGTGGTGATGCTGCTGCTGCTGATTTTTATTCTTTGGGAATTTCACATCATGCCCACTGGTCACACTCTCCTCCCAGTCCTTCCACATCAGCCCCTTCACCCTTGTGATTCCCCCCTAAAAAATAAAAGTAAAAATAAAATAATTTAAAAATGTCCAATTTTTGTTATCTGCTTACTCACTAGAGCATGCTCAAACTTTCAGTGGCCCACCTCATAAATAGAATTGAGTTCTTGTGTGTGTGTGTGTGTGTGTGTGTGTGTGTGTGTGTGTGTGTGTGTGTCAGGAGGTGAGGAACACACACCTTTAGTTCTAGCACTTGGGTTACAGAGGCAAGAGGATCTCTGAATTCAAGGCTAGCCTGGTCTGCAAAGTGATTTCCAAAGTGAGTTTCAGGACTACCATGGCTACACACAGAAACCCTCTGTCAAAATCAAAACAAAACAACAAAAACCAACAAACAAAAAACAAAACAAAACAAAAAGCAAAACCAAAACCCCAAAACAAAGTTCTCTTCCACATCTTCTGGTATAGGCTGTTTCTTTGTTATTTCAGGGGGAAGGGGTTGAGGGAGGCATTGTCACAGAAGCCTTCCATGTTTATCTTTCAACTGTGTACCTGTAGTGATTGATAACACTGCAAAAGTAGGTTCCTTGCTCTTTACAGATAGCTGGAGCTCAGATCACAACCCCAATGGTCCCTGTTTGCAGCAGGACACAAACCCAGACAAGGCCCTGAAAGGTGGCCCCCACCATGGACATAATAATAATGATATAACCTCAGGTGGTATTCTAGACCACTCAGATCTATACGGTCCCCATCAGCAGCAGGGTACACAGACATCAACATGGCTTCAGGATGCAGCACAGACCAAAGACATCCACATGGCCTGGAGGGTAGCATGGGCAACAGACATAAGCTTGGCCTCCAGCTACATCAGGATCATGGCCTCTGGTGGCAGTGCAGGTCACTCATATCAATATGGCCCCCAAGGCATCAGAGCTTGAGGACATTATTAAGGCTTCAGCCAGCAGCAAGAATTATAGATCTTCATGGATCTTGGGTTTTATCACAGCCTGAGGCATGAGAATAGACAAAGATATCAACATGGCTTCACCTACAGTGGGTGGCATTAAGGACTAAGGTGGTCCCTCAAAGAGGTACTGTCCAGAAAGTAAATTTTTCCTCATTTCAGGCCTTTGTCATTGCTCAGATCCACTCCTCTGTGTCTGTGTAAGTTCCAGGCTGCTGCAGCACCACCCAACCCATCCTATTGAACCTCAGCCCTCTCTCACACCTGTAGCAATTGTTACATCTTCAGTGTCAACCCCTCTTCACGGTACACATACAGCTCAATTTTTTCTGTCTTTCTACCTCTCCATCACAGAGTGGTGCCTGCCTCACAAGGTGGAGCGTCCTCTCATTATAGTCTCTGTTCAGTGACTAATTCACCTATTTTCTTGAAGGTAAGAATTCCTATGGAAAGCTGGGGTAAAAGATATGTTTCAAACTTTAAAGCTATTTAATCTCCTTCAGTGGCAGATTCTTCTGCTACTATATGTTTTTGTCAACTCTAAATTTTTCTTCAAGGTAAAAGGACATTTTTACCAATAAAACTACCTTTTCAGGGAGAATTTTATCTAATTTTATTGGTAACAGAATACAGAACAATTATTAGTTTATTTATCACGTGGAGAGATGAAAGTTTTTTGAACTCACATGTATGGCTACTACTGTATTAACTTGTCCAAAGATCAGAAAAATAAAACATCACAGGATAAGAAAAAAGCCATAGACTTTCCATTGGATTGGTGTTTGTCTGGGATATTTTGCTTGAGGATATGTGACTCATGACATAAAATCTTTGCCTGTATCACTTAGTACAGGCAAGATGGCAGTGAAATACTTGACTAAATTAGGTGACATCCAGCATTAGAACTTTTCAAGATCATGAAATATTAGATATTTTAATATATAATTTTGTCTAACACTAAAGGATGCAAGAGTTTGTGTAGACAGAAATTTGTATATGTTTCTGAATAGATACTTAGCATAGGCCTTTAAAATTTTTGGTATTGGCTACTATCAAAGAGTGTGTTAGAAGCCCAGCATGGGCTTGGGATTTTGTCAGTTACTTCATTAAGTTGTCTCCAGACCTTTGAGAGATTTAGCTAGGAATATTAAGAATTTAAGAGTCAGAGATTATGTGAGCATAAAGAAAGTGACTCAAGTTTTCAACTCCTCATACTTTTCATTGACACAAACATCTCTCTCAACACGGCTTTCAGTGGGTAGGGAGACCAAAGCTTTATTTTCCTTTATTAATGCACCCCTGAAAGCTTTGATTTATTCATTGTTTTTATAGTTCTGGGTCTAAATCGGGGCTTTATTCATTCTAGGCAAGCACTGCCACTGAGCTCCACCTCAGGTCTGGCAATGCTGTCATTAAATACTTGTATTTTGTTTCTAAGACCAAAATCTCTATTGTCAAGCTAGAATTTACCCATATAATTAACTAAGCCTAGAAAGCTTACTAACTTTTCAGACCTTTTCAATACAGTTTTATAATAAAATGGTTTTAGGTTGACACAGGCAAGCCCAAAGAATATTTGAATATACCCTGTTTTATTTAAACTGTATTCTGGCAACTTGCAAATAAGCATATAAAAATATAAACTAATATTAAATCATAATAAAGGTTCATATGAAATAGATTCCTTTCAGAATCAGAAAGGTAAAAGTACCTTAAGTAAAAGGCATAAGTTGAGGTCACTAAATATTGCATATTTGAAACTAATATTATTTGTCTCAATAGTGTACATAAAGTAAATATGGAAGATAAACAATATTCACTCCCATAATGTGTGGGCATGCATTTCTGGAATGTGCTTTTGTACATGGTAGTTTAGATTTCTATTGTACATTTCTGTATTTTCTAACATAAAGCCTCAGCTGGCATGCCCTTGGCTAACAAGGAGAAAATTCTGTACCAGTTTTCCATAATACATTCACGAAGAGATTTGAAATCAACCAACAGTTACTGCAGAAGGGAAGCTTTTTTTTTTTTTTTTTTAAAAAAAATGTTGTTCCCTCACAATTTTTAAACAAGCACAAGAGTTCAAGTACTTAGCTATTAAGCTTTTCGGTGGCAACATAAACAGTGGCTTACTTCTAACCCCTGTAATCCCAAGTCAGATGTAGCATTCATTCTGTACTAATCTTTCCCCCAGTAGCCCAAATGGAGGAGATCATGAATGAGGCTCACCAGCTGCACATCTTAGCTGGATTCCTATGGTAACAATGCTGGGTCAGGGTCTTCATTTTATCTTGCCTGGATGAGAGCTCTTACATAATGACTGACTTCTTTTATGCTTTGCTTAGTCTACAGAGAGGCCTTTTTACTTTGGAGGGAAAGTGTTGTTTTTCTCATGATCCTTTTTCCTCAGAGGAGGGAGGTATATATCTGGGGAGGATGTGGTTGACATTCTTGTCTTCCATGTGAATGTGGGAAGAATATTCCCTTTAACTCATCATTTGATTTATGCTGAGTCTCCCGGGACATTTTGACATTTTGAAGGAACTCCAAAGTAACAACCCATCCTCTCCTTTATAGAGTACAGCAGAAAAGATGTGACTGCAGATGTGTCTATGATGGTGGAAATGAAGTTTTCATAACTCCTCTTGGCCTTCTCAATCAAGATAGCTGCCTTATATTGTCTGGATTGCCTGGAATTATTTTCTTCATGACCAAATGAAGAAACAAAACCAAAAACAAACAAACTGAGGGAAGGTTAACCAACCACTGTCCCTTGAATAATGCACCCTCAGGTTATTTTCAAGTATAGCAGTGGTAAAATACATATACTCATTTCTTGCAAGCCATGTTGCATCTCTGCACTAGCAGTTACAGCCGTGCAGCCCAAGGAGTACAGCTTTATAGACTCATGATTCAAGACCAATCTAGTCTCCTAAGTCCCTGAGCCAGTCAGGAAAACACAGCCTATACCCCAGTGATACTGGTGCTTCCTTTCATAGAGATAAGATTTGGAAGATGCAAGTCAAGTTAACAGAGAAATCTATAAGCCAATTCCCCACAATAAGTGTTGTATTTTATTATTTGAATTGCATTTGTGAGTGCTTCATACCTCCTAAATAAGTAAGGAGAATTAACACTAATCCAGTGCATAGCAGTGATTTGCAATTTACTTGATGAATGTTTGTAGTGCTCTGTAGATGAAAGCTGGGACACATGGGAAATGCAAAGTGTTTTTCTAAATATAATGCAAAGTCATTGAAATGTAAGCATCGTTTCCTTTTGATAAGAACCCCTTTAGGGCATTGTGGGCAAGGCACTTAATCTTAGTCCCAGACTTTAATTTTTCTGGAAATCTTGAAATAAATGAGTTCTAAGAAGCATTCTAACATTCTATGCTTCTAAATAACTGTTAGGATGAAGACTGACAGATATATATGGGGACGAGATTCAGGGGGAGATCATACAGATTCTTCTGACAACCATAGAGATACCAGGTGCTATAAGAACTACATTCATAGATCCACTTGCATGCAGCTCAGGGGAATTCTGAAAGGCAAACATTGCTATAATGCTCACATAAGGAAACTGAGGCATGGAGAAATTAAATAAACTGAGTGTCAGCTTTTTATTACAGTAACAAATGCTCAAGGTAACCAATTTTGAACAATAACTGTTCATTCTGACAGCTTTAAATGTTTCAGTTCATGGCCAATAGGCACTGTACCTTAGGTCCCAGGGTGAGGCAGCATGCACGGCAACAGAGAAGGGGAGACCAAAGGCCTTTTATGGTCAGAACATGAAAGAAAGAGTAGGAGTCAAAGGGAAGTTATCCTTCCCATCAGTGCCTCAACCTTTTGTTAGAACCTATCCCTTAAGTGTTCTGCCATCCAATAGCATAAAACTAGAAATAAGACACTTAGTACATGTTTTGAAGAAACATTCCAGATGAACACTGAATATTTTGCTTTTGAACACAGTCAGAAAATGGCAAAATAAAAGCCCAATCCACTTCTCCATGACTGTGAAATGGTCAGATTGCTCTTGACATGACCTCTCACAATGAAATTGTCTAGGAAATCCAAACCTGCCCAGTTACATTAAGGCTGAGAAAACAGTAGCTCAAAGTAGGTGCCTCAAAAACATCCTGTAAGCCATATTTGCCTCTGATCTTCCCCTGGCCTATTATCCTTCAGCCTTTCTCTTTCCAAGAGGCAAGTCATAGACCATAGAATCTCTTTTCCCTTACATGAGTCAGAGAAACCTGAATCCCTTTTATGTATCAGCCATACAGCCTGAAAATACTACCTTAAACATCTCCCCCCTTTCTATGCACCAGTGACCAGAGGGAAATTAAAGTAGCCTTTCAAAAGTGGTCCGTCCACTCTTACCTTGGAGGAAGCAACGCTGTAACAGAAGGGTCAAGAAGAGTGTGAATAGACATATGGCTCTGTTTTCTCATTCCATCTCTTAATAGTAAATGATATTTTTCATTCATTCACATCTATGAAGATCTCCATCCTACAACAAACATAATCATTGAAATGGGTAATTTATGTTACATATTTAGGTCCTTTGTACTGGAGACATACATATGGTAACAAGAGGTCATTGTAAATATATCATGGATAAATATGTTAAATGCCCTCTTGTCTTAGCATTGTTACAGGGGCTCGTGTAGAACTGTTCCTTGCTTTTCCTAACTTCCTTTTGTCCTGCACCCACCCTAACCCCCTTTGTTGGCAGGTATTTTTTTTTATATATTTTAAAAGCTAACTGGCTGCAGGAGATGTTCCTGAGAGAGTAAAGGAAAGAAATAACTTCAACAAATGATAACACTCTCTGGTATATGGCTTTCTGCTTGTCTCAGTGTGGCTTCCTTGTTCGTCCAACACGTATTTGGTCCCAGAACACCCTCACCCCCTACCTCCAGTGAACCCAGTCTCTGGTGATGAAAGACATCATTCTTTTCCCCAGCGTTTGTCCTCAGATATCAGTGCAAGCAGAACAGGACATAGTCTCTAGTTCTAAGACAAGAAGAGTCTGAGCTAACACAGAATTTGAATCCCTGTTCCTGGTAGGCATCTGCAAGCTTTGTTAAAGCCACTCTGAGGGAAAGATAGTTTCCCTGACTGGAGCTGGTGAGCCTGGATCCCTCTGACTGGCATTTTTCTCTCCTTCTTCACTCCTCCCTTTGTTCCTTTGGCCACTATGCAAGCAATTAGTGCTGTCGAATCCTTAATAAGCCAATTTAGTTCAGCCCACATAGCTATTTTGTTCCTAATAAATCAATTAATTCAGCTCACATTAAGAGGACTGTCATGTTTACAATATCACAGTCAGAATCCACATGTTTCAATGAGAAATAAGATGGTAAGGAGTATTTTTAGAGTAAAATTGCATCTTTATCTGAGTTGGGGAAGGGATGCTCTTTGTGCCAATGTGTCTGCTGTTGTAGCCATCCTAAGCTTGAGCAGGGTCCTGGGAAGATAGCCTTACGATACTTTTTAAGTCTTTCCCAGAAGGAAATTGAGCAAGTAAAAGTCTGTGTGCTTTATCCAGGGGATTTGATCAAGGACAGAGCACTGTCTCTGGAGTAGGGTGGCCTTCTCAGAGCTCTCCTCTCGCAAACGGTTATCCTGATTTCTTTCTGGCAACTTGACATGAGCTAGTGTTATCCAAACAGTAATCTCAGTGGAAAACATGCTTCTATTATAATACCTAACTCTCTAATGGCATTTCCTTGAATGTCCTATTGAGAATGGGGAACAAAATGGTAATCAGCACTACTCCATGGCCTCTGCTTCAGTTTCAGCCTCCACACTCCTGTCTCAAGTTCCTGCTCTGACTTCCATCAGTCGTGGCATGAGGTCTGAGAATTATAAGATGAAATAGCCCTTTTTTTTATCAAGTTGCTTCTGGCTATGGTGTTTTATCACAGCAGCGGAAACTTAACTAAGACACCCTCCAGATGATATATGGAGCTCATGAAAGATAAAGTATCTAAAAAATCTTAACAACGTTTACAAATGAGCATTATCACTAGCTGTTAAGTCTCTTTTGATAACTTCATTCACAAGAAAAGTGAAGTTCCATCTTATTTAATTCAGATTTAAACCGAGGTTCTAAACGCACTTGCAGTAAAACCCTGGAGTAGGTTAGGACTTGTAGTGCCATTGTGTGAACTAAACTTTGGCAATATTCATAGTAACAGAACTAATATAACAATGATATGGTATGGTTGCTCAAGTACCTCCAAATACCTGCTGAGGCTGGTGTGCCTACCTTTCTCTATATTTTTATAGAATAGACCATAACAGGCACCAATAGACTTCTATTTTAAGAGAGCTAGTTCCAACCCTTAGTACATTCTGGAGCATAGCCTCCTAATCTTTATCTATTAAAGATAAAGATTTATCTTGATCTGAGAAATTTTATGTGATTTTAAGTATCTAGAATATGTATACAAATCAAACATTTATTAGTAATGAGCTATATATTTATTTAAAAATAGTTCTTTAGTATGAATATATTTTATCACCATGTAAAGAAGAAAGTGAATTTTCACAATAGTGAGTTGAATGTATTTATGTATTTCTACATGAAGAATTATATCTTGGCTGAATATTTGACACTACAGGATATGAAGCACCTTCATCATTTATAGAGTTGATTGATTTTATAACCATCAATGCTGAGAATACCAATTTGAAATCTATAGAACAAGTTGTAGAAGTATGTTTATTGGTCACTTCATAAATTACAAGAATTCTATCCTAATCCCAAATCAAAATATGATTGAATGATATTTTTATGATACCCAGTTTAGTAACTATAATAACAATTTTAAAAATAAAACTTTCTAATACAATACAACCTTTAATATATCTTTGGATATATTAATTTGATACTTCTGTGCTAACGAATGATAACAGAGAAACCATGTAGTCTCTGTTTTGGAACTAAATTATTTTAAGAGTATAAAAGTTTGTGTACAATAAAAACAGTGCCATTCATAACAGAGTGGTTTCTATTTTGAGCCCATGTTGCAAGAAGAATTCATTGGCATTCTATGGTGTAATGACATGCTCAATGAAAAGTGTCTTTCTTGTGACTTCAGACTCTAAGCTATGAAGGAATAATGTAAAGAAACCTGCATGGGAAGGCAATGCCAGAAATACCTTGGCTGCATTACACATGTGACTATCAATTAAGTTTTGGTCATTGTGCATTCAGAAAACTTTTACTACTCCGAACTCTGTATCACGCACTTGTGTGTGTGTGTGTGTGTGTGTTTGTGTGTGTGTGTGTGTGTGTGTGTGTGTGTGTGTGTGGTGTGTGGTGTGTGTGTGTGTGTGTGTGTGTGTGTGTGTGTGTGTGTTGAAATACACTCATGAACCAAATTTAAGATTCTAGGTTTTAAACAGTGTCATAATGTGATCGGATTTGTTCTTCCAAGTGAAGAACAGTAAAGAGTATGGACTTAAAAGGGAAAGCACGTTTGCGCATGTGCAGTACCTGCCTTGAGCAAGGTGAAGCCATGTATACATGACAGTAGCATATTTGTCTTTTCATATGGAAGAGATGGGATTTTTTTTTTAATGTTAACTCTATGGACAGATCTAAGGAAGGAGGCAGCTGAGAGTCGTGTATAAGCAAACACCTTCCAACAGCTGCAGCCTTTAGGCATGGGAGCCACGGACCACATCCCTTTTCTGGAGATGAAAAAGAAAAGGATCCACAGCCAGAAGTACACTGTAGAGCTGTGTTTGATGGAAACTGGAAAATCTCACATTTGAAGTGTTTTACCTAGAAAAGAAAGCTTGCTGTTCTGTAGTTTACATCCTCACTAGATTTATGATCTATATCTTTTTGATTTCTTTGAAAAGCAACTTGAACTTAATAAAGAAAAGAGTGAAAAATCAGAGGGACAGCATGTTGGCAAGCACATGTGTGACTGTGATAGCAGGAGCTTCCCTTTTATCCCATCATACTGCATTTCCCTGCACTTGATGAAAATGCCGAACAATCATTGTGGATGATCTTGAGTTTGCATTGAATATTAGACAATTGTGTATTTATTTGAGATCATTTCCTCAGAGGACTTTACACCCAGGGTGCCAATTTGTAGAAGACAATAGTAGCATGGGTGTAAGTTTGAGCAAAATTTCTGAAAAAGATATGTATATGGAAATATATTAGCTGTTTTGATAATCTTTTTAATTCACTAAAAACTTAGTGTAAGGCTCATGATTAGATACAGAAACCATATAAATTCCTTAGAAATTAGCAGTTTTTCTGGTACAAATTTATCTTTACAACATTCCCAGAGCCATGCATCTGGAATAAATAACAACCAATTTCAACCAATTTTCCCTACTAAGAAACTTCCTTTCTTCTTCTTCTTCTTCTTCTTCTTCTTCTTCTTCTTCTTCTTCTTCTTCTTCTTCTTCTTCTTCTTCTTCTTCTTCTTCTTCTTCTTCTTTCTTCTTCTCCTCCTCCTTCCTTCCCCTCCCCTTCCCTCCTCCTCCTCCTTCTAGCTTTAATCATTATCCTTCACTAAGAGTTTAATTGCTCCAATGTTGTTTATGAAAATAAATGAAATTTCCTGAATCTCACTGTTAATAAAAAATCTAATTTAGAATTCTTGCTCACATCTAAAACTTATCCAAGTTAATACCCAACCTACCAATTAGTTACATTTTTTCCTATTTATGTTAGAATTTTGCAGACAGAAAATTGCAGACTGCCAAAAAGAAGTTAGTAACCTTGGATAGAATATGAAAGCTTTATGTTCCTGTTTAAATTGTAGAAAGATCTTGTTTTCTTTTATCCTTCTGACTTTTAAAACATATATACAATGTAATACAATTATATTTACCTCCCCACTACCTCCTTTTTTTCTCCCACTCTTCCTGATTCATTTTTCTTCCTAACTGCTCCCTGTACCATTTTATATCTTGCTCTTCTCTGTATCTCTATCTCTCTGTTTCTCTATGTATCTTTCTCTCTCTCTCTCTCTCTCTCTCTCTCTCTCTCTCTCTCTCTCTCTCTCTCTCTCTCTCTCTCAGCAAGTACTGTGCATGTAGCCATAGCTTTCTGTTACTATGACAATACACATAAGATAACCAACTTAAAGCCTGAAGAGTTTAGTTTGGCTAATGAGTTTGCAAGTTTCAGTCCCTGGTTGTTCCACCCTGTTTCTTTGGCACTGTACATTAGAGAGGAAGCATGTGCTAGAAGAAGATGCTCATTTCCTAGCATCTAGGAAACAAAGGAAAGCCTCAGATCACATTTCAAGGGTGCATCCTCAATAAATGCCTGATTCCAGCAGTCTCTACCCCAACAAGATGTTTTACACGTCCCAGTAGTAAGCGAATTGGTGTCCAAGCTTTAATGATATGGACCTTTATGGGGCAGGTTGTATCTACATGGTAGTGACCATTTTTGCTATAAGCAGAAAATATGATTTCTACCTAAAATTTCTCTTTTTCTTTTTTCAGATCGAGAAAATGTTTATTCCTTGAAATATGATTTATTTATCTTATGCTGTTATGCTTGGTAATGAATAATTCTAAAATATAAATTGTAGCGCACAGCCTCGCCAATAAGGAGCACGCCACACTCAGGATTCTTCTGACAGCATTTATTGAACAGCTCTTCAAGATGGAGAAAAGGGGAAGGACGCCGAGCTCAGAAAGCCCGCTGCTTGAATAGAGCTTTGGGAGACGTGCAGATCCCTCATTGGCTCAAATCTTTCATCCAATTGTCATACTCGGTTTTCGCGCCATGCGCAGGCGCATTCTCAAGTAAAGCTTCCGTGAAGAACCAGGAAGCAGAAGCCTGCGCCATCTTTTAATGGCGAATGCGGCTCCTCACAATAAATTACTTTGCAACTAACCTGCCTGGCAGGAAGAGACATGTGTTCTCTCTCTTTGACTATCAGAGTATAGAAAGATGGCCCCAAGAAATCAGAGGTTCCCCCAGAAAATCTGCTAGGAGAGGAAATGAAATGGCTGAAGCCTGGGAGGCATCTAGAGAAAGAGCTTGTTTCCTGGAAAAAGATTTACAAATGTCAGCTGAGTTAGCAGCAGAGAAGGAAGGGACAGCCTGGGAGCTGGGCGGCTGATGGACAGAGGACTATACCTTACTGGCCTGTGTAGTTATGCCTGTTTTGTTTTCTATTTAAACTCTGCCTTCTAGTTAGTGGGAATCCTCAAAATAGATTTAGGGAAGCCCCTGGATTGCTTTGTCCCTCCTCCCAGTGTAGACACAATAAACAAAATCTCTTTTTTGTGCCCTTCACTGTTAATTTTGGCCCCTTTAACTAACTTAATTGAGGGTGGGTGGCTGAACCAGGCTTGTTGGATCACAAGGTATGACAACTAAGTTGGGTAACAACTTCAAGCAAATATTTACTGCTTGTCTCCATTACATATTTGAAATAGATTAGCCCAGCTGGATGCTCTTTCCTCCATCTCTTATTCTTTCAGTGACATGAGTAGACCAGAAAGCCTCAGTCTTGGACTCCTAAATCATGGCAGAAGAATAGAATAGACTTACCACTTCATATTCCATTGGCCAAACTAAGTCATAGATATGATGTCAGTCCATAGGGTAGGAAGGCAGACAGAGGAGCCCTTACTCACTAATGAAAATGCATTCAAGGCCATTGTGATTAAATACATTCTAGAAATATTTTGTCTCGTTTGATTGTCTCCTCAATTACTTGACTGATTTATCTGTCCTGGGTTTTACCAACTCACCAGTATTTCATTATTTGTAGCAATGTCTTCAGATTTTTGGTAAGTTCATATTATTTGTCTATAAGTGAAGTTTGGCAAATTGAAATATATTAATATAAAATCAATTTTTGATTTTAAAAAGAAATTCCAATGTTTTCTTCTTTTTTTCTCTAAGACCTTTAATAAACATGTGAAAAAATCAGCAGATGACTAACTTCACTGTGAAAAATCATTGCCCAATAATGTGTGATCAGTAACTCTAAAGTATGTACTGAAATGTAAATCAAGCTTGAATAATTTGATATAAGGATAAAGATGAAGAAAGTAAAAGAAAGGGCAAAATGTTAGGGATTGAAGAAGTACATGAGGAGAAGGACAGGGAGAGAGAGAGAGAGAGAATTTAATGTTGAATAATAAAATTTGGTATCTCAAAATCTTCCAATCAAGCACAGGTGACTATAGCAATGAGATGATATTACTGCTAGAAAAATCATGAGTTTTTTCTTCATTAAAAAGTAAAATCAGTTGTCAGTAGCTTTCACATGAACAAGCTTCCTCTGTAGTCTCTGGGAGTTGTTTCTTTTCTCTATAGGTATGATACTACCATGAAAATACCTGTATTGTTTAGGAGTATGTTTTTAGGTTGATGAAAGTAAGATGGTGGTGGTAGCTAATTTGTACTTTAAATTCTTATTCTGTACGTATATTTCTAGATTATACATATTAGACATTATTTCAAATGCTGTTCATCCTTCAGGAGTCACTGCATTTGTGTATTATTTTCCCTTTCAAATTTTAGGGTACCACCGTGACTTTTCTGCTGCTTACTTGTTTTTATATCATATTCATAGAAAATCTTCTTCCAAGTTAAAACAATTAAGCAAAAATTATTGATAAGATCCAATGTAAACTATCCAACTAATAAACTCATGGTCTCAGTAGTAAGTGATAATTCCACAATGACAAATACAATTTGTGATTTCTTTCCACAACCAATCAGAAAAAAAAAAGAAAACATGAATGAAGAGCAAATATAAATTTAGCATGTAGTCATTGCTCTTAATTTCTTAATTTGATATTTTTATTACTTTCTAAAATTCCCCAGTGTTGAATCTCTTCACATACTCTGTCCTCCAACTGTTAATTCTTCTATTATCAGCATTATTATCAGCCAAAAATGTCACGGCCCGAGGTGCCCCACACTTGGGGGCCAGAAATGTTGAGAACTGCACTACCCCACGTTTGGGGGCCAAAATGTCTCGGACTGTTCTGTCAATGTTGGAACTCGCACTGCCAAAAGCAGCTCCGGTCCACGGGTCGGGGTTCAGCAAGAGAGAGAGTGAGGACAGATGCAAAGAATGGAGACCAGGCAGAGTGTGATTCAATCCCATTTATTCTTCAGTCTCTCTTCTTCTCTCTAAGTCCCAAGTCTTGAGTTCCTAGTCCCTAATTCCTAGTCCCTAGTGCCTCCAAGTTCCAAGTTACTTCTTCCAAGTGCTAAGTGCCTAATGTCTAATTCCAAGTTCTTCCTCCAAGTGCCAAGTGCCTAATACCCAATGCCTAATAACTAACTCCAAGTTGTACTCTCTAACCTAATTCCTAGTTCCAAGTTGTACTGAACTCTTCTGTCTGCCTCTGTCCTTTTATATGTCTCACTTCTAAGCCACGCCTCTAAGTCACGCCTTTAAGTAGTGCCCTTAGGCCTTGTCTCTAAATCTGATCTCTAAGTCATTCCCTTAAGTCTCAGCTCTAAATCACAGCTTTAAGTCTCACATACTCAAGGGAAGATCCTGGGTATCTAAAGCAAGATGTTATCAGAGTGTGCTCAGCTGTTGTAGGCTGATGCAATCAAGTCTCTTGTCAGGGTATATGGCTCAAGATAGCTGCAAGGATGATAGCCACCTTCTGTTGGCTCCCCACAGGTCCCCCTTTTAAATTTTTTTTCAAAAGGGAGCTGGGAAAACTTACAGAAACCGTGCCTGTCTTAGGTTGGAACAAATGACCCCAGCCTCCCTTTCCCATCTTTGGATACTCAACAGCCATTGGTTGAGCTCCTGTCTTAGGATGGTGAGGCCTCCCTTTTTAGGGTCAAGGGTCTTGAAGTGTTCTCTTACGCGTCATTGACTATCCAGCTTAGTGCATAAGTTAGGGTATATACCTTGTTAGTCTTGACAACAGAGGTTTTATAATCCCCTACTTCCAGCCTATAATAATGGACCTGTATGAGTTTCATTCACATACAAAAGCCATCAGTTTGTTAAACAGCATGGACCCAAGAGACAAGAGACTTAACAATGCCTGAATAGTCGCTATAACATCAACACTCTTTTTTAAGGGCAACACCTAACTCCCTCTATCCGAGGAGTAAAAAGTATAAGCCTCTTCTATTCTGTTATAGCAGAATCTAAATCTATAGAAATACAGAACTGATCATAGCTTTGATCTTAACAAAACAAGTAAGGAAATCCCTGTTCCTGGTCCAGTCAATCTCAAACCCAAAAAACAACTATAATAACTGTGGTAGTTGGTTTTCTCCTGGGTCTAAACAATGTTATCCACTAAATCATAAGTTGGAGAACCAAGAGTCCAATAGAGCCACCCTGGAGGTATGGGTGGTGTTGTCTCCTTCCACACTGGGGACTTCCCAAGTCAGGTTTGCTGGTTGATCTGTTCCAGTCAGAATGTTGCCTCTAATGTAACTATCATGGTAATGTCTGGGGTCTTGTTACACAGCCTTGGGAACTAAGCAACTACTAGGTTGCCAGCCTCTCCAATGTGAAGCATCTGACTGCAGAGCCATCCAGTCTCAGTGATGGAATGACTTCAGAGCTTTCAGGTGTAAGACAACTGTTACTATTTTAACACAACTGATTTAAAGTATTCTCTGTATCTCTGTATCTATCTCCATCTATATATCTAGATCCGTGTGTGTGTGTGTGTGTGTGTGCGTATGTGAGAGAGAGAGAGAGAGGGAGGGAGAGAGAGAGAGAGAGAGAGAGAGAGAGAGAGAGAGAGAGAGAGAGAGGAAGGGAGGGCGAGGGAGAGAAAGAAAAGAAGGACACAAACAAAACAAACAAGTAAAATGTTAGGTCTCAAAGAAACTAGCCCAAATTAATAAGATGCCTACATGATACATCAAAGAGGACTCTTGCTGCCAATCTTCTTGGTTCTTACTCACCGGGACCTATTATGTTACAGAGTCATTCAGGCTGGCATACCCTGTCCATTGCCCTCGACCTGCCTGAGCCTCATTTTCTTTTCCTAAGTTTCCCTTCCATATATAACTCAACCATTTTGACTACTTGTCCTTTTGGTTCTCTTGGTGTTCTTGGTCTCCTAGTCCTTGGCTCTTCTCTTGCTTCCTCTCTCTTCTCCCCAACCCCAGTTGATGAGCTGGTCTGGCTCAGTCTGGATCCTTGCAGGAACCTCTGACTGTTTTCGTTTTCATATCTACACTAAACCTGCTCAATACCTAGTACTGTCCTGTTCTCATTTTTTTCATTCACAAACAAACATGCTTTCCAATTAAAATTTGAAATGGCTACATATAAGACCACAGTGTTTCATACTGCCCTAACACCATATGGATTGAGTTTGGTTTTTATTACAAAGGCTGAGGAAGCCTTCATCTCCTCTTTCTTCCCACCCCATTTAACCCAATGTCCTTGACCAGAAGCCAGAGTTTGCTGTGTACATTATAGTATAGCTGCTATGTTCTTCTGCTCTCTTTTCTACAAAAACCAGAGCCTGTCTTTGGAAATGTGTGTGAAATAACCTCCCACATACACACATACTCATAACATGATCCAAAAAATTGCTGTCATTGTATATACCCACAGCTAACAAAACAGCAAAGCCCTGTATGCAGTGCACTTTCAGAGGACAAAAATTGCTAGAAATTTCCATGTGGGAGGATGTGGTCTTGTTGTTGTAGAGATGGCTCAGGGGAACTGGAGAATATGGGAGCTGAGGATGTGAGAACGTGAGAAGAAACTTCCAAAGATGGGGGCCAGAGTTGGGGTGTATGAGGCTTTGGCCCTGCTTCATGCACAGCTGTGCTATAAATGGTGGATCATCATTTCTTGGACCATATTCAGCTTGGGTCTCAGGACAGCCAAGGTGAATACAACTAATGTTACCTTGAGCTCCAGGATGTGGATTTGAAAAGATATGGAGACTGTTGAGATCTGCCTTCGCAGCTGCAAGCTCTCCAGTTCCTGTCAGTATGATGTGTATTTTATGTCAACATACTTTCTAGTTTTCTATTGTGTGGGGGAAGCAGGTCCCTCCTTAACTTTACTGATCTGACTTTATCTTTCTCTGTCTTTGTCTTTTTCATGCATCTTATGATTGTTTGGGGGAGTGTTTTAGGCCACCTGAAACTTTTTTCTGACTCATACAAATGGAAATGTAGTTTTGACCCAGAACATTTACCCATTCACTTCCAACGATCAACAGATAATGGACCTCATGTTTTAAAAAATATGGTTGAGTAAGTAGTGGTCAGTTTTTGCATTGTCAGGGGAAAAAAACAAGTATTCCTATCACATTGGGCAGCTGTGTTTGAAATTAGCCCATGTCATAGACCTCTGCTCAGCATAGAAATTAGTTTACATTTCAACCCAGGGTTGAGTCATGAACTGTAGAGATGGAGTACAAGTTAGCAATGGAGAAGCTGAAGAATTAAAAAAAAAAAAAAAACAGAACAAAAAAATGATTTCGCAGCTTAGTCAAAAGGAGACAGAATAGTATTTATCCATCTCACTAGGCCACCTTTCTCCCAAGGAAATCACAATTCTCTTATTAATACTGTCATGGGAAAGGCATTGAGGGAAACTATTGAAAAGAAAACAAATAGCTATTTCTGTCCAATGTAATTCTCACATCATGAGGCCTAAGTAGGCAGAGATAGGCAGCTAATGGGTAGAGTGAACTTGCTTTGTTCATAGAACAAACATGTTCTAAGGAGAACTGGTTTGAGATTTATGCTAGTTGGTGGATATTTGAGGGTTAATATTTAGCCTAAGTGAAAGGAATCACTCAAGGGATTCTGAAAAAATTACCAAATCAAGCATGGTGAACTTCTAACTTTCTTCCTGTTCCCAGTATATTTCCTTAAAAAATGACACTCTAGCCAGAAATCCATCCCTTTAAAGAAGCCTTTGATCTGGCTATTCAACACCATTTTATAATGTGGTGGATTTAAGACTCATATTTGTAATATGGTAAAAAGAAAACCCATAAAACTCTCAGCAATCTCACCTGAAACAACAAAGTGTTCCCAGGACCCTCTCCACTGTGGATTGATAGTGACAATGTGTCAATCTGAGTTCATTCTTTTAGCATTCTTTTAGAGAGGGGCACTGAAGAGAACAGAGCCCTGCTAGTTGCTTGCATCAGCAGATCCCTGACAAAACAGCCCTGGAAATGTCTGACTTGCTGTTTAAGGATCCTGGAGTATGACATCAGCAATTGTTATTGAGTCACAGCAAAAACTATATCCAGCCCCATCAGTGTTCAGGTAGACATAAATGAAAATTCCTTTCTGAAGTGAAAATGTCTGTTTTTTTTTTTTTTGGAGACCCAGTTGTGTCATGTGATATTTTTCTGGAAGCTGTCTTATGAGAGGATGTTTTGCTGAAGCAGACATGTGAGAGAATGTTTTGCTGGAACAGGTACATGGTGGTTTTCTGAAATCTGTCTTGTGAAAGTCCATGCTTTGCTTGCGCAGACACTTGAGATGATGTGTGGAATTTAGAAAGAATATAAATATAACCTTACAGACAGTGAGAGGATGCTCTTGCATTGGTTTGCCTTGCAACACATTGGTGGCCTTCACTGATCTTCACTCGTCATGACTTTGTAGATAGAAATGTGCCTTATGGTATTCTGGCTGTTTTTTGCTACTTCCACAGACTTGTGCTTATTTTGAAGGGCCTGGCTGTTTCTACTCCATCCTGCAGCCACTGTTGATTCATGTTTGGTGACACTATCGAAGTAGCCTACTGGTATCCCGACACTACTGAACTGGACTGCTGATCTCCTGACAACGAAGACGAAGACTAGAACTGCCTCAAAGAACTATTTCTGAGCAGGTCCACAACCTTTGTTTCCTATTAACCTTTCTTTCACTCTACCTCTAGTAGGTGAGCTAGAAGGGAGGTTCACGTGTTTAAGAACCCTTATTAAAGAAGGTTTTCGAAAAATCATAGCCTACACCCTCCCAACTAATGAATTTCAGTAGACAACTGAGAATGCAGGAAAGGAGTGTGAGACATCATAGGAGATGAATAGACTCTGAAAGGAAAGGCCTTTTTATGGGACTAATTTTAGGAAGAGCTCTTTATGACATGAGAAGGGAAAGACATAATGATGATTTCCTGGTTTACAAAAAAAGACTGTGCACATGTAAAGCATATATACAAGAACATGTGAAGCTTATGATTATAAAGTGAAGTCTAAATTTCTTCAATGTGATAACCAAGATGTTGTACAAATAAGAAAATATGTACACTCTAATAGTGTCCTGAAACCTGAAATTGAAGTAAATGGAAGGATACATAGAATGTTTCCAAAGCCTCTTTAAAACTGATAAAATTTACCCTCTGATTTCTTCTAAATGAAGTCAGAGGTGAGCTTCATTCAGATTTTTGGGCCTCCGACTAATAAATTTCCAAAAGTGCCTGAAACCTGGGCTTTCCCCAACCCTTCTATGTTCGATTACCCTCCAATTGTCTTTTATTCAGAAAGTACTATGGCTGCTGATTTTCTTTTCTTTCTGATGTAGTTATTGTGTGATTTTGGAGACATGTCTTGTTATGTGTTCCTGGGTGGCCTGGTACTGTTGTGTAAACAAGGCTGGCCTCAAACTCAGTGCATTTTTTTTGCCTCAGCCTCCCAAGTACTGAAAATACAGGCACATACTGCTATCCATGCTAATTTGTAAATGTATATTTAGAAAAAGTAATTGGGCCAGCAAAAAGATAAAGGCACACACTGCCAAAGCCTGACAACCGGAGCATGGTCTCCTGGACCTTTGTGGTGGAAGGTGATACCCAATCCTGCAAGTTGTCCTTGGAGATCCATACATTCCATGGTGCCCACATGCCCACAGATGTACCACGTATACACACACACACACACACACACACACACACACATACCACAGACAGAGAAAGAGAGAGAAAGAAAGAGAGAGAGAGACAGACAGACAGACAGACAGACAGAGACAGAGAGAAAATACAAATTTTAAAAGGAATAAATAATGTTCAAATGCTTTCACATAAAAAATGTCAGTAGAAACTCATTTCCCTTGAATTTCACCCACCTTAATTATTCTAACTCAACAACATGGTCTTTTTAAGTCCGAAAGCATCATAGGTCCCAAATTTAGTTTTTCTAAACTCTGTCATCTTTTTTTTTTACTATATTCTCTCTCTCTCTCTCTCTCTCTCTCTCTCTCTCTCTCTCTCTCTCTGTATATGTGTGTGTGTTTCAATTTTCCCCTTTTATTTCTATTTTTTATTTGTTATCTTTACCTGATCTGTAGTGTTCATGTCCTGGACTAATTAGCTTTCTGTAACCTGAATTAATTTAATTATCAAGGCAAATGATCTATTTTGGCTTAGTTTTAGAGCCTCTATTCCCTAGCCATAAACCAGGATGAAAGAAGAGGAAGTACAAGTACCAGGTCTTGATTTTCCCCACCTAATGACATGTCTCCAATGTCCTCAAGACCTTTCAAAAAATCTCTACAGCCCACCTCTATCTAACAGGTTCTGGCAACTCTAAACAGTCCCACCATAGGGACTAAGCCTTGAACAACAATGTACATTAAGAGATGCTTATCCAAATCACAGCAGGCCCATTGTAACCATTTCCAAAATTAGTTTTGACCATGATTCCTACCAGAGTGTTAGTGTATTAGAGAAGCAAGAATAGCGTTATGAAATATAAATAAGAATGCATAAGTAGTAAGGATAAATTTGTCAGTCATTGATGAGTAGCCTAATGAGTCTTTTAAAAGCTGAATTAAACACTGCAATTGTTAATTAACTCTCTTGATGGGACATAACTCACAGCAAAGCAAGACTCTACCAAGCAGCAACACACCCACTTTCAACAGCACACCATTTATCTCAAGGTCTTTGTCCTTATTGTCAAATCTGCTTGAAGAATTGAATTTATTAAAATTTCAACACTTTTCCCTTTTACATATTTTCCTTCCTTGGAGTATAGAAGTCCCTAGTGGCTCACATAAAACATGCTAAGGAACTAAGAAAGCTTTTTTTCATCAAAGGATTCTACTAGGAAAAAGTAGTGTTTTGCATAGCTGACGATTCACACCACTGCAGTATGGCTACAAGAGTTGAAAATATATTTCTTAACCTTAATTTCTTGTTAGTTTATGAAATGCACAATATAGGATGACTAAATATGTCTTTAGTCTTCCTCTGTGTCTAAAGAAAGTAAGAAAGAAATGCACGGTCATGACATCTAGCCAAGGAATGGGATTAATCCATGACTGAAAAATGAGGATCATTAAACATAATTAATATGAATTCTCTTTGCACTGGGTTCTCAGTAAGAGAACAACTTGAGGTTTACCAACGCTTTCATTGGCATAGAATATTCTAGGACCTTAATGAGTATTCTTTGAATAAATGAAAATTGTTACCAATATTAACCATTTTAAATAGTCAAAATAAGCATGGATAAATTGGGACATTTAATTCTTCTTCTTAGTTATTACTTATAAGATTACGAAAGCCAAAACTGGGTTTTATTTAAATGTCAGCAAATCCTTTATACAACATGGATGATTGAAACAGTAATGACTTAAAAATTCATTATCAAGCTCTATCTTTCCCTTGTGGTTGTGTTGAAAACCGTTTTCTGTTTGCCTGTGAATTTTCTAAGGAAGCTTATGTGAAGGAAAAGATGTTATAATGTAAACATTATGATTGTAGAAAATTAAGACTCACAACTAAGTGACAAGCCTTGTAATGGTCAGGGCAGGGGTGAGGTGACAAGGAAACTCTGACACCTGCTTCTAGGGCAACTCTGTATGATGTGTGGCCTCCTGGATTCAGGATTGAGAGTCTGCAACTAGTTCCTGAGGATCTCAACATGGCATGTTTCCATCAAGGTTCACTACACATCAGTGCACATTTTTCCCAAGGGATTAGTGTTCATTGCAAAGCAAAAGGCTCTCTGATTCTTATAAAACAATTTAAGTCATTGAACTCAGCAAGTTAAATTTTTAAGAATTATGGGATTTTAAGAAAGCCATTTCTAATAAATTTTGCTGAGAAAACAGGTTTAAACAAACAAAAAATGCATCTTTTCTGTTTGTAAATATAGATTCCAAAATGGAGAGTACCTTCTAAATTTGGCATAGCTCCATTTCCTGGTTCTCTGTATCCATCACCCCAAAGAAGCCACATGGATGAATCTATTTGAAAATACTACAGTGTGTTTTTTTTTTTTTTTGTTTTTTTTTTTTTTGTTTTTTTTGGTTTTTTTTTTTTCGTGAAGTCAGGAGAAGATTGGGGGGAAACATTACCCTTTGGATTAAGATCACAAGTGAGACTTTTATTTAGGTCAATGATTTTTTGCTAAGTAAACTGGAGAATGCTTAAAGTCTTTTTGTTTGTTTGCTTGTTTGTTTGTTTATTGAGAATGTGAGAGGAAATATTGACAGAAACATGATTTTATTTGTGAATTTACAACCTGGGAAAATGTGAACCACAGCAAAATGTAGCAGTCAGCATTTACAAACACGTCCATCATTGAGAAGAAAGAGAGAAATGTGTAACTTGACAGACTCAAAACCCTTCAGTATGATCCATTCAGTGTCTCTACTCACCATCCCATAAGTAATGGTACTCTCTCACAATCCCAGAATCTAGCCAACTGATACGGAAAGGATGAGGATGTATGTTCAAGGTCACCCTAGGTTATACAGTAAGATCCTGTTCCTTTTCTTTTCCCTTTTGTGCCCTTAAGAAATAAATATTCTAAACCAAGCATAATATTGTTTCTTGCATAGGGACCACACACTCTCAACATATCAGTGTCTAGATTCAAAGGGATTTGCAATTTATGTAGAAAACAAATTCATTTTGACTTTTACTAATTATTCTATAACCGAAATCTCCACATTCGCTTCAAGTATGAAGGAAGGGAAGCAACTACTTTAGCTTAGAGAAAATGTGTTTATCACTTTTTATACAATAGAAATCACAGTTATTAATGTACTTATGGCTGATATCTGGAGTAGTTATTAGACCAACTGCTAGATATCATTTATTTCTAATGTTTCACTTTCAAATAATATTTATTGATAATATTTTCTTAACATTCTGAAGCTGATTATACTTTGTTTCCTTTGCCATGAAGTACTTGATTAAAAGACATTATTTTAATTCACTATCATTTGATTGTGCTAGTGTGCAAAAGATCAGAATTTCCATGTTAAATTAACTACTGCATTCTGAAAGAGGTATCAAAATTTTTCATAAAAATTAGTGATGAGTGTTTTCTCAGCAGACAGTTTGGGGCATTCCCACCTAATTTTATGAAATCACTATACTGTGAATTTGGTGGCCATGAATTGATATGAATAATGTTCTGCTAACTCACTGAGCATTAACCAGATATGTTATTTAAGCAATATGTACATTATAGGTTTTATAATAAAGAAATAGATGTTTTTATTCACTAACTTTATGCTAACTAGTTCTCAAGGTTGACAGATTCTGCACATGTGAAATTTGTCCAGCTAGCTCTACAGAGTGTAATTATGAAGATGAGGATAAACTACCATTTGATTTTCTGTCTTCAGTGGTAGAGATTAAATATTCCATTTTACATCCATTTTCAAAACTATAGTCTGGTGACTATGTAGTGACTACATGTTAAATGGTGCCTGACTTCCAAACAATGCCTGGGAGCCCCTCTCAGCACAAAGAATGGAAGCTGCCTGTTGCCACGTGGGCGATTGGTAGCACCAATTCTTCCATTCATTTCTCTTGCCTTTCTGTGAGAACCACTGTAGAGCATTATGTGAAGCACTGCTTCCTTACTCATCTGCCAATTCACAGACTCCATCCCTTGGTGTTTCTGTAATATGCAACAAATTCTTACAATGACCTCAACATTAGGAATTACTAAAGACACACATTGAAAACCATGAAGTTAAAAAACAAACTCTCCATAGTTTATGGAATTGTAGAGTAAGAACATAATTGTTTTTAAGTGGATTTTTAACAGTAGGACTCTAATGAGTGGAAAAAAAAAAAAAAAAAAAAAAAAAAAAGCAATCTCTTTTGTTCCCTTTCCTTTTCTACTTCCTTTTATGTTTCATTCTCTTCTTCCTGCCTTCCCTACTTTTGTTTCCTATTTTCTTTATTCTGCCTTTCTTTTCATTTTTAGTTTCAATATATTTTTCTTGCATATTCCTGCCACTACTGTATATTCTAGTGGCAAAACATTTAGCAGAAAGCAGGAGGGACAGGAGGGAGACAGGGAAAAGCATCTTATATTGCTTATATTGCTTATATTCTGATAGTGAAGACAGTCATCTAACAGAGGTTGGAATTAGTAATAAACTTAAGCACAAAATATGTTAGACCACGCTAACACTGAAAAGAAAATATGAAAGAAGGTCTGTGTATAGCTCAGTGCACAAGGCACTGGGTTCATTCCCCAGCTGAGACAATAAAAATCAAAAGGGTAACAAGAGTAATCTCTGGACAAATAGAAGAAATTTAAAAACCTTGGTAAGGAAAGTCTTCACTGATAATTTTTATAACATTTCCAATAATACCTGGAAGAAAGGTGGCACTGGCTTCCAGTCTATGGCCAATAAAATATAACATCCTAGGGCAAGGAACATTCTGCAGGTCTCTTTATGCAGCCATACTACAGTGGTACAACTTACGTATAAAATGATACATATTTAATGCAGACAGCTTGATGAGTGTTGAAATTAGTGAACACCTGAATAAACACATAGTCTTTACCACAGGCAATGCCACAGAGATCCACCAGCTCCAAAAGTTCCCTCTTGACCTCAGTGATGGTGATGATGACAGGACTATGATGGTACCCATGTGTTTATGTGATGTATTCATCAAACAGGGAGTCCAGCATGGCTGCAATTATCAGAAAGAAGAGCAATCACACGAGTTATCAAGAGTATTGGCTTTGCTTTTGCAGAAGGAAAGACTGCACAATTTGAGCAGAAGAGTGGCCTGCTTTGACTTACATCTGAAAAATAACTGATTATTACAATGATACTTCATGAGTTAGTGGGACTGGGTTAAAGAAACTGAAGAACCAGATGAAGGTATCTGTTAGTGCTGGTGGGAAAAGATAGACCTAGGGGTAGCTACTGTAAGTGAAAATAGCTGAGTCATTGATTTGTTTTTAATGTAGACCAATGGAGTTAGTGGGCAGTTTGATATGAGCTTTAAGAGAAAATACAAGAACAGTAATAGAAGTCATGGGGGGTAAATGAAGTTGTTATAGTGAATAGAGACCCAACTTTATGAGGTTGCCATGAATTCAGGCGTGTTTGGGAGCTAGTAGCTTCAAATAACTGAGTTATTAATTTAGAGCTGTATTTTAACACACCCAAAAAGAGTTGAGCAGTAGGAAGTGAGATATATGATTACAAGTTTGTATTTGAATTTCATAGAGAGCTGCCTGAGGGATGTGAATTTGGGTGTCATCAATATCTAGATGACAGCTGATGACATAGGTGTTTAGGGGTTAGCTAGGAGGAAAGAGAAATATGAAAACGTGTAACAAAGAATGGTAAAAGACCAAGGCCTTGAAGAAGATGAGAAAGACATCAGAAAGATTACTTTGGGAGAGAGGGGATACCTGACAGAAATTCTCTCTGGGTTTTCTACCTTTTTCAATGAAGGCTGTAAATGTTAGCCAGAATTATTTAGCCCTAGAAAAGTCTTTATGGATGACATTGCTTACTTCAAATATGTTCAAGGATGCTGAGAAGTGTACCATATGTGGCCCATTGATATTTTTCTCTTGAGTCTAGATTCAAACACTCCGGATGCAGAAGGCTAAAAATACATCATGCTGAAAAATGGACACACAGAATACTCTGTGTGTGTTTTTCACAGTTTTCTGTGACATTAAACTAAGTGTGGAGGATAGAGTTCTCCTTTTCCTTACACTTGGTATGGCTAATGCTGAATGTGTGGGGACGACAACCCTACCATGTGACAGATTGTGGTGTCACAAACACACTGCCTCCACTGCAGAGCTGAACAGAAGGAAAGTGCAGCTAAGATAAAAACTACTTATTCAGCTGCAAGTAAGTAGAGTCATAAAAAGAAGAGGCTATGAAGAGTTATCTACAGAGACAAAGCATCCTTAAGCTTCTCCTTTACATACCATGACTTCCAAGTGTACAAATTTTTGTTTTATATTTTAAGCTGTCACCACTAGAATGGTAACAATGAGCCGTATTTACAAAGGCAACCTGTTTATTGTGTTTTAAAAATAGAATCATACAAAGAGTAACTTTTAGATTCAGAAAACAAGATGTTCTTGGAAAATCTAACAATGATACTTATAATAGCCTAGGTCAGGAGAGGAAATAGAGAGCCTGTGAGGTGGGTCAGCAGCTGTTGCTGCCGATAACCTGATGACTTCAATCCCCAGGACTCATATCAACACTGAAATGCAATTCAACAAGGTTGTCCTATGATAGAACACACACATGCCATGGCACACATACATATGTACGTACGTACATACATACATACACATAAACACACACACAAACACACACACACACACACACACACATATATATATATATATATATATATATATATATATATAGTAAATGCACACATAATAAATGTAAAAAACATTTAAAATAGGGAAAATGGTTGGTTATATAAACCTGTGTTCAATATTTGGAGGGCAGAAATAGAAGACACAGCTTCACTGCAAGGTGCCAGTGTCTGAATGAAGGGTTTCTGTTCATTTCATATCTCCAGTTTAATTTCCTTTGAAGTGCTTCATGTAGAACAGAGGCAGGTGCTTTACTGCAGCCCGAGCCTTTCATTTTCTGAGCCCGTCTTGCTAGGTGGCCTGCCCACTCTTGAATTCACATCTGCTTGCTTTCACCTTATGCTCCTGACAGGATCTGACATGGGTTCTCCTAATCTTCTCCCCTGAGGACAAGTGGAGAAAGGCAGGACTGACAGACATAAATCATGTTACTTCTTCACACATATCAGTGTTTGAATGTGTACATATCAAATTATAGTGTTAGTGTTAAGCTAAGGAAGTTTTCATAGAGGGTGTGCAGTTTTTAACTAAAATGAGTTTTCAGCCATTTGGGAGCTTCTGAGTTGATGCTTTCCCTACCTCCGACACTGTAAGTGGTATCCTAGGGACACATATGAATGTCCACTTGGGCAGAGGGAAGTGTCCTGTACTGTTTTCTTCTTGTCTCCTTACTGAAGCTCATGGCTGGCTCTGTCTCCTCACCCTTTTCCGAGATATACTGTTAAGTATTTGGAAATGTTTGATTCTCCTTAGATAACATTTTCATAAAAATTCAGGACATTTAAGTAAGTTAAATTCTTCTACAAGATGAATGAATACATGTTTCTCGGGCCTTGTTTCCTAGTGATGCAAGGTAGAAAGATTCATATTCTCACTTATTAAGTTTGCTGTGCAGAACATTTGTTCTAGGTAGTTTGTGTGCGATGGCATTTGCATTCTAAGGCTTTGGGGTGCCATCTGTGAGGTACAAACTAGTGACAAACATCTCAAAGTATGTTTTCAACATGAATTTATGGGAACATTTCTCATTTTATTCTTAGATATTGCTCTTAATAAATATTAAATAAAATACTCAGAAATTTGAGCTTGACTCCTCTTACGAAAGCATAGACAACAAAGGAAGTTGAAATCTGTTCTGTTTTATATGTTTTTTCTGAGTTAAATGTTGCTATTGTGTCAAGCAGTTAACCCTGAACACACACATATGTAAGTAGCAATATATGGGCAGAACAAGTTATATATACATATATGCATGAAATAGGAATTAGTGAAAATTGGGTCATGAATCTAAAGGAGTGGCAGGAGGGGCATACGGGAAGGTTTGGTTAGAGAAAGGGAAGGGAAAATGTTATAATGATATTATCATCCCAAAAGACAGTTGGTATAGGCAGCAGCTGATGGAAGAGGCAAAGTCAAGTCCTTCACTGGTGGATCAGGCACCTCCCAGCAAAGGCCAAGCACACAAGAAACTTCTGTTATATTTATTGCTGTTATCCTGATTGCTTCTGAACATTATTCTGCAAGTACTAGCAAATACAATGACAGAAGAAATGGAAACATGACATAAATTACATGTAAATAAGCAAAATCTATAATAGTGAAGATATAGACTAAATCTCTACCAGTCAATCAGTAAATGTAAAAAGTTTTACATTATAAAATTATAAAGAAATATTATATACTAATAAATGATATAATAAATGAATGAATAAATAATAATAAATGAATGCTATCATTCATTGGGATGTCAGTAAGGGACTGGCATTTCCAATATATGTGCTCACTTTGCTATTTCAGAGCCCTACTAGAGTGGGAGATTTAAACTGACTGCAATTATGTTCTATTTGACTTGTATAACCATCACAAAAATGTACAGGTCTGGTAAAAAATCAGTATTGGTAAAATATACTTGTATACATGTTATATACACATATAAATATATATGGAATAAAAACCTCTTATACTGAATATAAAGGGACCTAGAAAAGTCATGATTAAAACAGTGGTGTGATAATGGACTGATGATTTCATGTTTCTGATGATTGATAAAGGGCTACATTTATGGATGCATGGCTAACAATGTCACATTACTGAGAGTAGTGAAAATCTACAGCAAACAGTATATCACTAAAGACATTGACAAAGCCATCTTTACATTCCGTTCCAGAGAGAGACCTGCATCAGGATCTTGAATCTTTTATGGTACTAGGGAGAGACTGTGGGGCTACCCTTGAGCCATCAGTGGTTTGAAACATTTGCTGGAAATAAGTTGGAGACTATGTGAACTATAACCAACCTCACAGAAGGGTTTGCATGGTGATGAGAGAGCAGAAATAAGGGCATTAGGAAGAAGAAATGGCGCTTGCTCCATGGAAAAGATTTGGTAAGATTTTTAGCTCTGTGAAAATATTCAGGAGATAAGGCATTTAACACACTGGAAAAATGAGAAACAGAGATCGTAGCATAAGCAACTTCTGGGAGAAAACCGGAGAGCAGTGTGCTGGGAGCACAGGTGGAGAACTGTGCTTTGAACGTGAGAAGCAATATGAAGTTGAACAAGCCATCTCCCAGAAGACAAGGGAGCCAGATGGAACAAAGACAGAAAAGCAATGAGTTCTATCCTGCTGTGTTTCCAATCAGCCTTTCCCAGAAGGGATACTTGGCCAGGAAACCAGGAAGCAGACAGGTGGTCCAAGGTCTACAGGGTAAAGTTAATGCATAGCTGTTTGATTACTCAGGTCTGAGCTTCAGGACAAATAAAAAATGAAGGAGTATAGATTAAAAGCAATTACATCAAATTTATGAATTGCATCCAGTTGCTCAGACACCAGTCTTCTGACCTATATTTCTGCCTCCCTCGGTGACCAGAGCTGGAGCACAGCCTATAGGGACTTCCCTATAGGGAGGTCATTCTACCACCACCAACAAGCTGAAGCAAGACAAGAGCTTCAGAGAAGTCCCATGGGTGTTAGGGCTGAAGCTGAGCCTGGTCATGTGCACAAGCCTCTTTCATAGAGAAGGAATCCAACTCTCAAACAACCCCCACAATGGTCATACTCACCGATTGGTGAAGATCCCATGCTCTATCTTCCTCTCCAAGCCATGATGCATTCTCCCTTCTCTTGTAAAGATGTGATCTTCTCCCAGGACCTTCATATTTTCATTGCTGTTGTTGCCTCTGTATAGAAAGCATCTAATCATAGTTGATGGATGGATTGCACCTAGTCCAGAACACTTTCTTTATTACACTTCCGTAGAGAGCACTTCCAGGTGGAATTGATGATTCTAACAATGTTCTCCAAGCCAGCAATGTTGTCATGAATGCTGTTTCCCCACCAAGAGTAGCATAGCACTCTGGGCAGTTTGGCTGAATGTTGAGATCAAGCCAAGTGTTCAGTTAATTCTCCCAAAAAGAATACATCAAAATAAACAAAAAGCTAAAAGGGTGTTTATGACAATAGCAAGAGGGTGGTAGAAAGCAGGGAGAGAAAAGAAACTATAGAGCAGACAGCACAGGGAGTTCTGTGATCTACTTTTGTACATCGACATTTTGGTGGGTCTCTGGACCTTTTTGTTTGTGTCTATGTCTTATTTTATGCTGCCCCAGACAAATATCCAGGAAAGATTCACAGGGTCAGCCACTGGGGATGTGCTAGGGATGTTGTAACACCTTAAGTCCCTTCAGCTATTCTAGAAAATCTCTAATTTTTGTTTTGTTTTGCTCTCCAGCAAAAATGAAAATAAGAATGAAATATTGTGGGGTCATTGACTTGAGTGAAATTATCTCTTGCTCCCTCTAAGATGAAATTCTTCTTTATTCCGAAAAGCCATCCACACCCTGAGCATGTCCACCTCAGAAGAGCCTACTTAATGAAAGCTTGTGTGGGAGTGAGGACAGGGAATCACCTCTTGTTTTATTAGATTCAAAAAAGCATTTAAGGATTCATATTGCCTCGGAATTTCAGTATCTTTTTATCCAAACTGAATACCTTGGGGCAAATGTACAGATCAGAACTTTTCAACTGCATGTATGGGTTGAGATATCAAATCAGATATTCTGCTTGTAGAATTTTTGTTATGATCCAATGCCAAGTACAACTGCACCTCCTGTTTTTCCTGCAGAAAATGCAACCCTTCTCAGCAGAGATTGTGGGGGAAGAAGCAGTTCTGAAAATTTGTACCCACAGATCCCTCCATTCCCCAGCATCATAAGTCAAGTAGAAACAGGTTTCCTGAGAGGCAAAAGAACTGATTCCTGTTTCTATAGCAAAAGCTAAGAACTGTAGGTATCTCAGCAGGTTGTGCTGGGCTGTAAAACACCAGGTTCCCCCTTGTGTGGCCACTGTTAGTAGGGATGGTGCTGACAGTGGATTTTAGAAGGGCTCTCACATTTTGAAGTGTACAGCCTAACCCAAGCCCCATCCCCTAAACCTTTCCTGAAAGTTTGGGAGGAGACATGGACCTTAAATCTGGTCTTGAACTTACTGTTGCACAAAACCCTATGCCATCAGCTCTTAAAGGGACAGTACTAAGGTGTAAGAGGGAGGAAAGGGTAGCAACCCTACTTCATCCCAATTCCCTTGATCCTCCTAAGGGTTAAAGCTGTCTCCAGTAGTTTCCATAGCTGCAGGAAAAGTATCTATGAAAAGCACAGAAGAAGGTGGGTTTTAGAGCTGCCATGTGGCTGCTGGGCCAATCCCTGAAGGCTTAATTAGAGAAAAGATTGCCATGCCTAATCTGCTGTAAAAGGAAAGTTGCCCTATGGGGGTGTTTGTAACTATTTGGATAAAGGCAAGTTAATAGAGTGTCAGAGAAAATGTCAGGCCCCCCACATGACACGAAGGGAAGCATTCAATTTCTTTTCAAGTTCTACTCAGCTACTAACCTAATTTTCTTGCTTTTTCATTTCTTCAAAGTAAGACAAGGGAAAGTTCTTTTTTGGCTAACATAGGAGGGGAAGAACAGAACCCAGAGGTAGAAGCAAGACAGCAGAGGCTCTCTAATGGAGGGCGAGATAAGCAAGCAGAGGGTTTTTGATACTAAAAATAAATCAACGAGTCTCGAATTATTAAATAATTAATGGAAGAAATCTTGCAATGGTTGAAAGAATAAAGTGCCCAAGGGTCACTGTTGAATAAAGGGTTGCTACACAAGCAGAGTCAGGATGGACATAAATAGTGATGAGGGTTCATATAGAGGGCAGGCACAGCCCTGAGCCAAAGGCTGTGGGGGAAAGAATGGTACACAAAACACCAGGGAGGCTGTGAAAATTTAGATGACAATCAATACAAATCAGGACAGGATCCTTTCAAGTCTATGCTCCAAACATGGATACCACAATATAGTCTACCTTCAAGTTTTATCTTCTAGCACAGTCATAGGCCTTTCATCAAACTGGTGTCTCTCCTGTCCCATTGGGCTCAGGAAGATCTTTTAATTTTTTTGCTTAACAGCTCAGAAGTTATGCTTCACATCTTCTCAACCTAAAGAATGTACTGTTTGAATTGTTCATCAATAAAACCAAATATAATATGGATCTATAGGATTCAAGAAGAAACCCATGAAGGCCTACAAGAGAAGATCCAAGCAGAGAGCAACAGGCTCCTTTGTTCTTGGCCTTCTCTGAGCTCCCAATGACAGGTGACATCAAATTACCAATCCTGGGAGTGAGTCATTTAGCAAGAGATTCAACTGATGTCAAGAGATAGAAAGCCCAAAGCATGCTGCTGAGTTGACATCACAAAGCAGCAGATTTCAAGCCGCCAAGTTCTCGAGGAGTGATTTTATACACATCAACACATTGCCAGGACCAGACTGCAAAGGAAATTATTTACTTTTTCAGAGTTAGCAGAGAGATTTCTGCAACTCTCCAAGATGAGGGATTCTCGGTTTATCAGCACACTCTCTTGGATAATGCATGGTGTTATGCAGGAGGTAACTAACTTCTACATCTGCCTGGGGAAATCTTACTGTAGTCTACAGGACTGTCTTACCTCCACAATCTTCTTGTTAGTTTTTATTAAAATTTAGTTTAAAGAATACCTTTAAAATTATTATTATTAGTTTGTGTATGAGAGACAGATGTATATGTATCTGTGTGCATGTTTATCTGTATGTGTGTGTGCATGTTAGATATGTGTGAGTCTGTGCATGTGTGTGAGAGAGAAATGTGTGTGTATGTGTATTTGTCTGTGTGTGTGCATGTGTGTGTGTGAGAGAGAGATGTGTATATGTATGTGCATGTGCAGGTAGGTGTGTTTGTGCATGCATGTATGTGTGAGAGATGTGTATGTGTCTATGCATATGTGTGTATGTGTGTTTGCATGTATGTGTGAGAAAGATGTGTGTGTATGAGAGAGAGATGTGTATGTGTCTGTGAGTGTGCATGTGCATATGTGTGTCTCTCCATGTGCATGTGTATATTTTTGTGTGATGAGTGTGTGGGAGTATGCACGTGGAAGTCAGAGAACAGCCTGGAGGGGTTGGGTCTCATTTTCTACCACATGGGTTCATATGACTAAATCAGGTTACCATTTTTGGTAGGAAGCTTCTTTATATGCTGAGACATCTCCCCAGCCATAAAGATACTAAGTCTTAGTCGAAGTCTTAGTCCATTCTTTATAACAATGAAAACTAACCCATCCTAATAATTTTTTTTTTTTACCAAAGTTCTGATTTTTCTGTGCTACTTGGATAGGTGAGTTGTAGACAGTGTACAGTTTGGTTTGTGCCTAAAACATTTCCCCTCAGTGCAGAGAACAAATTTAGCAATATGTACAACCCAGGTCTTTCTTTATTATAGTTAGTAGGCAGATTGTGTGTGTGTGTGTGTGTGTGTGTGTGTGTGTGTGTGTGTGTGTGTGAGAGAGAGAGAGAGAGAGAGAGAGAGAGAGACAGAGACAGAGACAGAGAGACAGAGAGACAGAGAAGGCATGTGTGTGAGCATGTATGTGTGTGTAGCTGTGTGTTTTTATATGTCTATATGTGTGTGTTTATGTGTGGGGGAAGTATATGTAGGACATAATTTATTTACTGGAAGTCCAGGAAAAACCTCTTCAGTGCTACTATATTCTGTATAGGAGTGAACATAAAGTAAAAGTTAGGGAACAGAATGACATGCAATATATACATTTTAGAGTGTTGGTAAGTATAGGGGGAAAAGCAAAGCAAACACTTGAAAGGGACATCCTGCATGCTAAGAGGTTAGTAAGCTGAGATTGCTATTTCACAGGATGCTCAAGGAAAACTGTGCTAGCCTAACAGTATTTGAAGAGAGATCTTCAGGAAGTGAGAGTAAGTCAGGTAAGTACCCAGAAGAGATTTGCAGGTAACTGTGGGGTACTTAGTGTGTTGGATGGGAAGCGAAGATATTACTGCAACTAAAATAGAGCATGTAATCTGTTCTATGGAGAAGTGTTAGGAGGTTGTGACAGATAATGTAAAAATGCAGAGTATTCTAGGCATTTTTGAAAATATTCCAGCTTTTTTGAACTTAGAAATTAGAAATATAATTAGTTACCATATAACAGTGTCTTGGTGAGTGACAGTCTGCACATAATACCAAAGTTTCAAAAGTCTACTGTAGAATATTGGAGCCATCTGAGTTCATGGAAATGTAACCACAATGCTCAAACAGTGAGCATCACCTAGTAACCCATTTCTTAGATTAGCCCCATGTAAATGATTGTATGTATACATGCTGTTGAATTGAATGTGCCCCATCCTCTTTCAGTTGTGGAAGCTCCAGCATTCCAGTGTGGTATTTGGAAGGGAAGACTCTGGAAAGCAATTGGCATTCAATTGCATTACCAATGTGGTCCCCTAATGATGGAGTTAGACACCAGAGCTTGTTCTCTCCTCATAAACACTGAGAAAAAGCTGTGATCAGACATCAAGAACATAACCATCTATAGGTATCTCTCCAGAATCATCCTTGCTGCTGCCCTAATCCTAAGCATCCAGCACCTAAGAGCTGTGAAAATACAAATAAATGTTGCCATGCCACTTAGTCAATGGCATTTTGTTACAGCACTTCGAGCTAGCCAATACATGGCAGCAATAATCATAGTTATGCACAGGATAACCACAGGGTTGATTAAATGTAATACTGAAATATAAC
This sequence comes from Arvicanthis niloticus, assembly GCF_011762505.2. Classification (NCBI taxonomy): domain Eukaryota; kingdom Metazoa; phylum Chordata; class Mammalia; order Rodentia; family Muridae; genus Arvicanthis; species Arvicanthis niloticus. The sequence goes on along the minus strand of NC_047675.1, from coordinate 4,313,064 downwards.
TCTTTTTTCAAAACTTCCTTCCTCAGTCCACCTCCACTTTTCAGGGACAAAGGTGCTAATTGCATAGTTCACTGCCTAAAATAGCTTAATGGCTGGTTTCAATTACTACTAGTTTTCCACTTGTATTTCCAATGGTCTATTTTTGTACAAATCCAAGTAAGAAATCAAGTTTGAGAGGTGTGCCTGTCTCTACTAATTGGAACATATTCTTTGTCTTTTGCATACTGAAGTACTGGAGTTAGAGTCTTCTTTATTGTGCCTATTACAAATTGTATTGGTAGCTATTTCATAGATGGGCCCTGGTCTAAAGGGATAAATGGAATTCTTTGATCACTATGATTCTTCTGTGCTCTGAAAAATCCCTCTCGTGCATAGCTATTTGTCTGTTTAGTTACAAGTTTTATGGCTTGTTTTGTCCTTTCTCATCATCAGGTATTTTCCTCCTGTTTCTTCTTTTTGAGGTTTAGCTATCTAATGAGTTCATACATAAGCAATTACAGACACTGTTTTTTTGTTGGCTGTCAGTGCAGGCTCACATGATTGAACAGTAGTTGTCAGTGTCTTCTATAAATACTTTGCACTTTGCTAACTTCTCCAAGCTCTTGGCAAGGCTCTATCACCTTTATGATCCCTGATGTGCTCATTCTTTCTCTGTGTTTTCTAAGAGTTATCGCCAATTGGAGAATGGTAGGAAACTGGAGAATTAAGCCTCATATTTCCTTTGACTATCTTTTGCATCTTTGCGTCTTGAACATCCCTAAATTGTTCATATGTTGAATGGATAGTCCTTAGAATGATTCTGGGAAGGGTTGCAATCATTACAAGTTGGAACCTGATGAAAAGTGTTTAGGCTGTTTTGTGTGTACCTTTGAAGAAGATGGGGGGAGACCTTGGTTATTCTTTCTCTCGTTTGCTTCCCATATTGATAAAATGAGTACCTTTGCTATCCAATATTCATTCCATAACGGGCCTTAGCAAAGACCCAAAGCAATGGGCCAGAGCCTACAAAACTACACAATAAACCTTTGGTTCTTATAACTTAATTATCTCAGATGTTTTGCAACAGTGATGGAACACTGACTAAATCATTTTCCAGTAGTTCATCATATCCCAACAGTTTCTTTGGTACTTGAACTATTTCTCACTTACTGCTAAGGTTGCTAAGTCTCCTCTTGTTTTGGCACATCGCACATCTGTGCTGGAGAACAAGGCACCAGGGTTTGTGGCTCAGAAGCATTTCTAGACCCCTAAAGCTGCTACTAGTTTCCTACACAGAGATAGCTTGTCATTTTTAACTCTAGACTGTTTCTTTAGAGGATAAATGATTGTCTTGGCTGAACCTCCAGAAGACAAAACAGCATTAGAGCATCAGATGCTGCCGCTGGGGCTTGCTGCTCACAGTGCCAGATTCATCTCTCATGAAGCTAGGCCATATAAATTACTTTGCAGCTTGGTTTTCTTTGGTTTTAATTTATAGTACCAGCTTTGTAAAAAATTTTAATATTTTCAAACTGAAAGACTAGTGAGATTATGGGTTGTCATCTGACTCCACAGGAAGATCCTAACAATGAACTAGTTTCTCATTTGGAGAAATTGTACTTCTCAGAACATAGGAGTGGATATCTCAAGAAAATTTGTTCCATGAGACTAACATGAATTCATAGTATTATTAGTGAGACTCAAAAAGTGTATTCTCAACTTTCTTTTTAAAAAAATCATACATAAACCTTCAGTTTTATATTTATGAACTTTAGGAAGAAAAATCTGAAGCAAAATTGACAGATTTATTAGAATTCCATTATATTTCTAAATAAATGTTTCCATTGAGAGAGCAGAAGCACTTCTCTCTCTGTCTCTCTCTCTGTCTCTGTCTCTGTCTCTCTCTCTTGCTCGCTCACTCGCTCTGTGTGTGTGTGTGTGTGTGTGTGTGTGTGTGTGTGCTTGTATGTTGTCTCTCTCTACCTCAGTTGTATTGGATCTTACAGCAGAAATGCTAGCCTGATTTACAGAAAAGCAAATAATCTAGAGATGTTTATTTGACATAATTTTTTTTTTATAGAGCATAGAATCCTGAGTTTTGAGTTAGATAGATCTGGCATTATCTTTCATTCCCTTGAGTGATTTATTTGACTCCATTAAACCTCAGTTGTCCTATCTGAGAAATCAAAATGACAAAAGTTCCTTCCTCTTAGGGGTACTGATAAAATTAAAAGGGGAAATTAAACATACAGCATTTAGCAACAACCTGACACAGAATACTATGCCCAAAATACTATGTAAAATTATTAGAACTGTTGTTATTATTGGTATTATTATATATTTTCACTGTATTATTGTTTGATATTATGAATAGCAATATAATAAGGCATGGTCTTTCATTTGTAAGTATAAGATACAATATTCTTATACTCCGTGTATATCATTGATGGATTTTCTTAGACACACAGTGGATCGCAGCATCTACTTACTTCCAAAAGCTATTTCAAAATCCTCCTTTTCTGTCAAAATTATGACATTTTATAGAAGAAGTCCTCCTTGCCCTTTCTTGAGCTGCAATCTAAAGTCTGGATTAGCAAAGGTCTTTGGAGTCCACAGTTCTCATTCTTCTCTCTACTCATCATGTAACCATATTTTCCACCTCACTTCTCACAACCAGAACTGGCATTGAAAATCTATATTAAGGACATGCATGAGAACAGTAACTCTTTATCATACACAGACTATCATGCACAGGTCATGCCATAGCAACTTTAATGATTTCCAAATATAGTTACCTCTAGATGTGTGCCCCTTCCTCTCTAACAAGATCCTCTGTTCTGTTAAATAATACAACCGATTTAGTAGTATTCTTCTTAGGACAAACTAATCATGTAGGTATAATTTTCCTTTCCTCAGATATTGAAATTATGAGGTAATTTGAAGTTGAGTTTAAAGATGCCTTAGCCAAAAGAGGAAAAAAAGTAGACCATAGTAAGTAGTGTTAATACAATTAAAGTTTCAGGTATAAAATTCATGGTCTTGATCCTATAGACAGATCCTTTCAGTATATAGACCATTGGAAAAGCAGACTTTTCAAGAAGCTATTATGGGAAAGTCACTGCCCCAAATTTATAATACCAAACTTTAATGTGTATGATGCTGCTGTCTGTTTCCTATGTATAATTCAGGTGCCTGTTGACCTACAGGGGATATGCTCATTACTCTACAGACAACCTATACATCTTGCAGCTTAAATAATAGAAAACTTGATGGAGTCTCAAGAATTTGCACACTATAAAGCTTCCACCAACCTAGCTGCATCGTTTCTGTGTTAGTTGACACAGCGTGGGATAGTTACAATGCTGATTTCTAAGAGAAGTCATAAGAGCTGTGTGATGCTAACGGACCATTTAAGTTATCTGAGCCGAACTTTGAATTTCCAAAAGATGTATGTGCTAGGTGCACTCTTAATAGATGATTTTGAACAAAATCCTAGCCATATTAATATGCCCACAGGAACTAACCCATGTTTAAGAGACCACAGGTATTTATTAGTTTTTTCTTTCTTTTTTTCTCCATTTGTGTTCAAATAGAAACAGCAAGAATAGTTATGTCTTTCAAATGTATTATGCACAGCCTAGATAGATGTTTCAATGGTTAAGAGAACATACTGTTCTTCCAGAGGACCTATGTTTGGTTTTCAGCATCCATTTTGAGGGGCTCACAATTATGTGTAACTAACAGCTTTAGAGAATCTGACACCTCTGGGCTTTAAGGCCACTCCAACTCATGTCCACATGTGCATGCATACATGAATACACATGCACATTCACATAATCAAAAACAAAATAAATCACTCAGAAATTTATTATACAGAAACATGAAAGAGTGGTCCATAAAATGCACTAAATAATCTTTTACGCTTCAGACTTAAAATTAAGATAAAGAAATTAATTTTGAAAGCTACAATGTAGGGCTCAACATCAGAAAATAAACATAGAAATTAACCAAGTTATATAATCAACTTAACTACTCATCATCAGATGAATATATTAAAACATGTCATGTATGTAAATAGTGATGCTTTACTCAGACATAAAGGAAAGTGAAATCGTCTCACAGGAAGAAGAGAGTCAAGTGTGGTACTGAAATAGATCAGCCACAAAGACACGTATTTTCATGTTTTTTCTCATGTGTGGAATCTAGGTGAGACGTGTTAAAGACATAAAAATAAAATGGAGACCATCAGAAATGTAGAAAGGAAAGGGAAAATGATGAGGTGGCGGGGAGGAAAGGAGTATGAAAAAATAAATATGATCAAAGTGGGATATGTGTCTGCACAGAAATGCTGTTATCTGATATCTTATTCTCTACTGTTAACATATAATATACTATCATATTATATATTATATGTTATATGTTATAGATATATTATAAATCATATATTATTCTTTATATGTTATATATTATGTTATATGTTATGTGTTATATGTTATGTTGTATTGTGTCATGTGTTATATGCTATACATTATGTTATGAATTATATAGTACATATACATAGTATATAGCATATGTTATATATTGTACATTGTATTATGATAAATATATAAATATATAAATATATAAATATATAAATATATAAATATATAAATATATAAATATATAAATATATAAATATATAAATATATAAATATACAAATATACAAATATGCAAATATACAAATATATAAATATACAAATATATAAATATATGATAAGTAAAATAAATTATATATAATATAATAGAAATCATAAAAATGCAATGCATTTTTAATTATTTGTTACTTAATTTTAATAAATATTATTTGTATAAGATAACATTTGCATAGTCTTTATTATTTAGGTTTGACATTGAAAAGTGTGACTTCAAAGCAATTGAAAAATATGACTTCAAAGCAACTCCTTTCAGAAGATTCAAGATGGCTGAATGGCAACCCCAAGCTCTCATTTCATCACTTTCTCCACGTAGAAAATTAACACAACAGCTATGTGCCTGCACTTTAGTGAGTGGCTGTGGGAGAATGCTCAAAGTCAGAATAAGAAACCCTGAAATCTGCTCTGATGTGAAAACATGTGCCAACAGCAATGCAAAAGAAACAAAATACTCTGATAACAACTACTTGGCATGGCAGCAGAAGGGTTAAATGTAAGTCTCTGGAAACCCCCCAAGTGTGTGCTCACAGTTGACCTGCTTGACAGTTTCACAACCCTTAAAAGATTATAGGTCACGTGCTTGAGGAACTTGAAACTGTTTATACAGTTTTGAGTTGGAGAAGGATTTTGCAGAGAAAGCCTAGATGTTCCTTAGAAGTCAAGAACCATGTGGAGTGATAAGGTAGTGTATGTACTGTCTACTCAGAGAGTCAGAAATTCCTTCATGTTCTCCTCTCTTGGACTCCATAGACATTCTCTGGCTTGTTGGGTAGCTACATTCCAAACCCAATTTGACTTAGCAGAGTGACTGAGACTTGGTCTAAACTTCAGAACGAGAGTTTTGATACATCAGAGAATGAAGGAATGAATACAATTACGCCAGAAGCCACGTCAGGGTTCTCATCAAGTGAGACCTAAAATGTGGCCAGTGTTGCAACCAGCTCCGCTCTACCTGGCTTGAGACAAAAGACTTAAAAAGCCTGGCTAGTTACTATGTTGTGGCCTGCTCTGCTCTGCCTGGCTTCAAACTGCCACTCTGGTCTTCAGGTCAGGGTCTAGAGGGAGAGAGAGTGAGGATGAGGAGAAAAGACTCAAGGAATGGAGACAAGACAGACATTCTGATCAAGTCTCTTTATTTTAAGGGAAATCTAGGGTATTTATACACTTTTGCCACACCCCTTGTAGGCGCGTGGATATAACATAAGCCTTGGAGGCGTGGCTAGCATGTGGATAGCTGCTTTCTAGCCACTTTCTGCTAAAGGTCGGCTCCCAACAGGCCAGCACCCATGTCAGTCCACACACTTACCCCCATCTTCTCAGCTGGGCAGCACTCAAAGACTCATTATAGATGGATGGAGGCAACAATGTACGTCTAAATGTGGTCTCTATGAACATGTCTGTGGCTGCAGATTCTTCCCTGCCTCAGGGTATATACAATCAAAGTGGGATCCAAGGGAAAATCTGCTCATATCAAGCGATAGTTGGGCCAGTAGCACAGTTTATTCAATTGCCATCTTTCCTCATACAGTATGTGGACTATTGGGAGAACAAGTGTTTCAGTACAGTCACTACTCTGGGGCCATCAGTGGCGGGGGTGTTCATCAGGAAGTTTCAGAGGTCATATTAACAGTGCCCGAGCAGCCTGATGGGGGAATCATTCTGTAGGAAAAGCTACGTCAGAAGCTCCTGAGACCTATTGCCATGTGCTTCATATCTGCTTGAGTACCTGGGATATCTTCAGTGTTGCCCGAATTATAGCAACAGTATGCCTCTCCAACTGTACTATGCTACACACTGTGTCTCAATTAATTATTATGGGAAAAGAAGCTATAATAAGGTTACATTAATGTACGTTTATTTGGCATTGTTTGACAACCAACCATCTTTAAGAGAAAGTTGCTTATTAAGAAAGCCACATAGTAAAAGTGACAGTGATTTCTGATCCACTGAATATGTAAATCATATCACAGTAGCAAAAGAAAGATGAAAAATCAAAGTGGTATAACACCTCTGTTATCCCAGCTTTGCAGCAAGATTCCTAAGAAAACAAAATGGATGGAAAACCTGATAAGAAATTTGGAACAATGATCAAGAGAAACCTCGGTGAAGTACCAGATTAAAAAAAAAAAAGTAGATGGTTAAATAAAGTTAGATATGTGAGAAATTTATCAGTAAAAAAAATATCTTTTAAAAACAATCAAAGAGAAATTGCATAAATGAAATACTGTATCAAGAGTGCAGCTTAAAGTTGCTGCAGTAGTCTCTGAGCCAGAAGAAAATATCTGAAATTGGCAATATGTCTTTAGAAATATCCCAGTCAAGAGAGAGAGAGAAAGGATGGGTGGAGGATAATGAGGAGGAAAGAGGGAGAAGAAAAGGACAGAAGAGAGAGACAAAGAGGAAGACAATGAGGAGATATGCAAGACCTGCAGGACTTCAGTAACCAAAAATGTATATGCATTTTTCAGTAGCCAAAAATGAGAAGAATACAGCCATAGGCACAGAACACTTATTAAATAAAATAGAATCACAGCAAACAATGAGGCCAATGAGCTAAGCATGAGCAGAATTAAAAAAAAAAAAAAAAATGAAGATTCCAAGCAACCTAAGAAAAATCCATCAATGTGACAAGAAGAATTCTTTAACCTTCAATAATAATCTTGAATGTAAACAGATTATATTCCTTAATTAAAAGATCAGGGCTGATGAGATGGTTCATTTGGTAAATAGACTTGCTTTCAAGTTTCATAGTCCTTGTTCCGTTTCCAGGACCA